>NC_091978.1:259703427-259958427 GCF_044704955.1 Pristiophorus japonicus | reverse complement strand
GCTGCAGAATTCTCCCTGGCTGAAGCACTTTCACACAGGTAGGAAGATGGTTTATTTAATCTTTTCTTGGCTTATAAATGTTTATTCAGGTTGGATTTATTTGTATAATATTTGTAGAAGTATAAATAAGGATTTATTGTCCAATTTAATGAGTTCCCTTCCCCCACCTCCCCCCCACCTCGTTCTGGACGCCTAATTTGTAACCTGCGCCTGATTTTTTAATGTGTAGAACAGGTTTTTTCAGTTCTACAAAAATCTTCACTGGCTCCATTCTACTTTAGTTTGGAGTACATTTTCACTGTGGAAACTTTCAAATCAGGCGTCAGTGGCCGGACACGCCCCCTTTTGAAGAAAAAATTCTGTTCTAAACTAGAACTGTTCTACCTGACTAGAACTGCAGAAAAAAAAATGTGGAGAATTGCGATTTCTAAAATAGTCCGTTCTCCACCAGTTGCTCCTAAAAATCAGGCGCGAATCATGTGGAAACTTGGGCCCTAAGTGTCTAATCACTTCTGAAGAACTGAAAAAATGGCACTAATATGAAACACAATCAATCACGGATATATTTTCAATTAAATGTTAATAATTTTAGTATGTGAAGGAAAATTAAATGACACATAATTGGGCTTACCAAATTCACCAAAGGCCCTCCAGAGTTTCCATACTTCAGAAATGTGCAATAAGCAGAAAAGAGCAAGAACAGTAAGTGTTTACCACATTACAAGTACAGAATATTTGATAGCATTAGGCTATGCAGTTTTATGCACAACATTACTAGTAACCGTCATTAATTTAACCAGTTGTGGAAAAACTAGTAAGTTGGGTTGCACTTCACTAAAAACAACCTGACTCGCTCATTTAAGATTTTTCCTCAGATTTTCTCTTATTACTATTCCTTCTGGGAAGGCAGTGACTCATGGTGCCTTATGGTTCCATAAGAGGTAGCTCTCTGTTATTTCATCCTAGTAGCTAGTCTGTATTTACAAATCTTGACAGTGAGTTAGTTGCACTAGCCAAGTTTGAGCCATCACAGGTGAGCTCAATCCTGTCCTCCTCATCTGATGTTTACACCCATGCAGATTTCCCCAGTTACTGGCTAAACAATAAATCAGGGAACCTCAGGTGATATTCAGCATCTGAATATCTTATGAGGCCACATTTGACAAAACAAGATGGAAAAGCATAACTGTTCTGATGTTGGCCCTAATTCAGTGCATGGTCATCTTCTGCAAAGGGTCCATAGTTATAAAGTAAATCATGCTCAGTGCATGCGGGTGGGTTCACAACAAAACTTCATGGAGTTTGAGCAAACGGCTACTGACTACATCAGTCAACATTATTTTTTCTCACTTTTCCTTTCTCATCACAATATATTAACAAGTTATAATGCTTGCCATCATTACTTTGTACAGTCACTCAGTGCTGATTTTAAAATGTAGATTCAGAAACATATCATGCTTTTGAACAGGTTGGTTCTCCAACAGTTATTGGAACCCAAAATATATGCTAACTGGTGTGTTTTATACTTAAACATGCCATCTTCGGATTGCTCTTTCTTATTGTTTTAAAATCTTCAATCTACTCCAGTCAATCAAACAGTAAGAGTTAACACAAGGCAACAAAAAATATATGTTGCTTTAATTGTCACCATAGTTATTACTAATTTCCCAAGATACTAATTCCATTCTGACCCAGCTTTCCCAGAGCTGGTTCCATGAAATCATACAAAACTATTCCATATTTGAATATGAATAATTTCCTTGGCTTTAGTTCATTAGTTACTGAATCCATTGACTTTCATGATCACACAAAATTGGATCAAAAGCTTTTTAAAAATCTGGTAAATCAAAAGACCAATGTAAATATCACTCTTTCCTCCTTGGAACGCATTACCCATTATTTATAAACTTTATTGAAAACAACCGGCTATATAAAATCAATAGAATATGTTGTGAATCACTAAAGCAAAGCCTACATAAATCTATTAAAAAAATTATCTTTTATCTGTCCTGGGGAAGGGTTGGGGGCTGGGAGCACGTGGTCCGGACTGAGGGACAGTTGCACATAGCAATGGGTCATCAGGGCCCACCGGCCTCGCAACCAATCAGGGTGGGGAGCGATGGTACGATGCTGGTTCTGCTCCAATGAGGAGGCAGCAGTGGATGCGGCGGGGCCAATGGGCACGGGCGGGAGCAGGGCCTTCCCTGGTGTTGCTGCGCAGCCAAGAGCAGGAGTGACGGGTGAGTGAGAAAGAGAACGAGAGGGGGTGGAGGAGGCAGAGGGTAAGTGGGAGTGGGAGAGGGAGAGGGTGAGGGGGAGAGTGGGTGCGAAAGGGAAAGGGAAAGGGAAAGAGAGAGAGAGAGAGAGAGAGAGAGAGAGAGAGAGAAGAGGGAGGGAGATAAAAGGGGAGGTAGAGGCGAGGGATGGAAGATGAAGAGGCGAGGGAAGGGGAGAGAGGAAGAGGGGAGAGGAAGGAGAGGGAGGGAAAGAGGGGAGGGGAGAGGGGGGAGGGAAGGAGGGGAGAGGGAGGGAAGGAGGGGAGAGGGAGGGGAAAAGGGGAGAGGGGACCGATATATAAAACGGAAAAGAGTGACTAAAGTAAATGTTGGTCCCTTAGAAGATGAGAAGGGGGATTTAATAATGGGAAATGTGGAAATGGCTGAGACCTTAAACAATTATTTTGCTTCGGTCTTCACAGTGGAAGACACAAAAACAATGCCAAAAATTGCTGGTCACGGGAATGTGGGAAGGGAGGACCTTGAGATAATCACTATCACTAAGGGGGCAGTGCTGGACATGCTAATGGGACTCAAGGTAGACAAGTCCCCTGATCCGGATGAAATGCATCCCAGGGTATTAAAAGAGATGGCGGAAGTTATAGCAGATGCATTTGTTATAATCTACCAAAATTCTCTGGACTCTGGGGAGGTACCAGCGGATTGGAAAGCAGCTAATGTAACGCCTCTGTTTAAAAAAGGGGGCAGACAAAAGGCAGGTAACTATAGGCCGGTTAGTTTAACATCTGTAGTGGGGAAAATGCTTGAAGCTATCATTAAGGAAGAAATAGCGGGACATCTAGATAGGAATAGTGCAATCAAGCAGACGCAACATGGTTTCATGAAGGGGAAATCATGTTTAACTAATTTACAAGAATTCTTTGAGGATATAACGAGCATGGTGGATAGAGATGTACCAATGGATGTGGTGTATTTAGATTTCCAAAAGGCATGCGATAAGGTGCCACACAAAAGGTTACTGCAGAAGATAAAGGTACGCGGAGTCAGAGGAAATGTATTATCATGGATCGACAATTGGCTGGCTAACAGAAAGCAGAGAGTTGGGATAAATGGGTCCTTTTCGGGTTGGAAATCGATGGTTAGTGGTGTGCCACAGGGATCGGTGCTGGGACCACAACTGTTTACAATATACATAGATGACCTGGAAGAGGTGACAGAGTGTAGTGAAACAAAATTTGCAGATGACACAAATATTAGTGGGAAAGCGGGTTGTGTAGAGGACACAGAGAGGCTGCAAAGAGATTTAGATAGGTTAAGCGAATGGGCTAAGGTTTGGCAGATGGAATACAATGTTGGAAAATGTGAGGTCATCCACCTTGGAAAAAAAAACAGTAAAAGGGAATATTATTTGAATGGGGAGAAATTACAACATGCTGTGGTGCAGAGGGACCTGGGGGTCCTTGTGCATGAATTCCAAAAAGTTAGTTTGCAGGTGCAGCAGGTAATCAGGAAGGCGAATGGAATGTTGGCCTTCATTGCGAGAGGGATGGAATACAAAATCAGGGAGGTCCTGCTGCAACTGTATAAGGTATTGGTGAGGCCGCACCTGGAGTACTGCATGCAGTTTTGGTCACCTTACTTAAGGAAGGAGTTACTAGCTTTGGAGGGGGTACAGAGACGATTCACTAGGCTGATTCCAGAGATGAGGGGATTACCTTATGATGATAGATTGAGTAGATTGGGTCTTTACTCGTTGGAGTTCAGAAGGATGAGGGTGATCTTATCGAAACATGTAAAATAATGAAAGGTATAGACAAGATAGAGGCAGAGAGGTTGTTTCCACTGGTCGAGGAGACTAGAACTAGGGGGCACAGCCTCAAAATACAGGGGAGCCAATTTAAAACCGAGTTGAGAAGGAAATTCTTCTCCCAGAGGGTTGTGAATCTGTGGAATTCTCTGCCCAAGGAAGCAGTTGAGGCTAGCTCATTGAATGTATTCAAATCACAGATAGATAGATTTTTAACCAATAAGGGAATTAAGGGTTACGAGAAGCGGGCGGGTAAGTGGAGCTGAGTCCACGGCCAGATCAGCCATGATCTTGTTGAATGGCGGAGCAGGCTCAAGGGGCTAGATGGCCTACTCCTGTTCCTAATTCTTATATTCTTATGTTGACAAGGAGAAGGAGGGAGTGAGGGGACGAGGGAGGGGGGACAAGGGGGGAGGGAGGAGAGAGGGTACACGGTGGGGGAGGGGACAAGTGGGGGGGGAAAGAGAGGGGACGGGGGGGGGACAAGGGGAGGGGGGGGAAGAGAGAACAGGGGAGGGGGGGATAAGGGGGGGAGGAAGGGGAGGGGAGAGGAGGGAGGGAGGAAGGGGATGAGAAGAAGGGACAGGGGAGGAAGGGGGAGGGGAGGGGGACAGGAGGGGGACGAGGGGAGGGGAGGGAGGAGAGAGGAGGAGGGGAAGGAGGAGAGAGGGGACGGGGAGGGATGGGAGAGGGGACGGGGAGGGAGGGGACGGGGGAGGGAGCGGACAAGGGAGAGAGGGGACAAGGGGAGGGAGGGGAGAGGAAAAGGGGGATAGAGTGGGGAGAGGAGGCGGGAGGGCGTCAGGAAGAGTTTATGTATAAATTTCCCTGAAGAATAAATAAGTGTACATAAAAGTTCATGACACGGTGTACTGAGTAAGTTACACGAGCTAACTGGTTCTTTCTCAATCTATGCTTTCTTATGTTGTTATGTTCTTGCTGGCAAGCACAGCTAGTGTATTGTCAGTGTCTCTGGAACAGACATTACTGTTATCTGCGACTAAAGCTTCACAAGCACCACAAAAACTGCTATACTAGATAAGTCTCATTCTATTTCATCACACTTTGAAAACATCTTGGTATATTGCACTTACATTGATTATGGCATCTGTTTGTATGTAGTCCATGTCTGAGTCTCTTAGACCCAGCTCCCGTCCTTCCCTCTGAGCAGAGCTGACAATTCCAGTAGTTACTGTGTTTTGCAAAGCAAAAGGACTCCCAATAGCAACTACAAATTCTCCTGGCCTGAGGTCAATTGATTGACCCAGTGATAGTACTGGTAGCTTTCTCTGAAAAGTAGTTTCATTTTAAATTAAAGCATATATTTTCCACGAAAGTTCATAATGTAATTTTATCAAATAACATCCTGTTTCCCATAGTCTGGAACAGAAGTAGCCTTTGCAAAGTTGTACAACCTCTCTGGATATCACAATAGCTTTCCTTTACTTATGTTACAACAGTGACTACTACTTATATAATATATAATTATATAATCCCGCCATTCTTAACTAATGTTTTTCTAACTCCTGGCATTACCATTTGAATTTTGGGCCATCATCCCTTTTGTCTCTCTAATCTCTCCTGTCTTCCAACCTATCACAGACCTTCCCTTTTGTTCTTTCTTCCCCTCCCCCTTCAGTGCTTATTAAGAGTCAGTTCTTTCCGAACACTCTCCAGTTTTGACAAAGGGTCATCGACCTGAAACGTTAACTCTGCTTCCTCTCCACAGATGCTGCATGACCTGCTTAGATTTCCAGCATTTTCTATTTTTATTCCAGATTCCAGCATCCACAGTATTTTGCTTTTGTATTAGTGAATACTACTTCATTGGCTGTGAAGCATTTGGGATATTTTGAGAAAGCAAAACTAGCTAGCTATATAAATAATTGTTCTTTTTTGTGACATCACAAAACTCCCTGTAGCTTATCTATAAATGCGCAATGAATTTATGGGTTTACATAGAGCATTGTGTAATAGCCATTTGATTTTAATTATGAAGAAAATCCTTGGAAACTTACTTAGTCTTGATAATTATAAGCAGAGTTCTTCCTCACTTGTGGAATAATAGGGAAAATTTAGCACCACCCATCTATATCCTTTGCCACATTTTTGCCATGTACAAATAAGTAATTCATTTCTGCTTACTGTTGCATTTTGATTGTAAAATAAGAATCAATTTCAGCTTGCCACTGCCTATCCAGTTACAAAAAGAAACACTTTATTGAAATTTATGTCTGACTTTTCAAGACTTAAAAAAAATGTCCTGCTTTCTCCAAGCTACTTACATGCTATAATGTTTAGGGGCTAATAATGTGGTCCCAGCCCTCTGGCAATGGAAACACTGCTGTTTGGGCAGTGTGTGCACCTGCAATGATATAAGCTGATCTCGTGATAAGTGAACAAGCTGACCTTGTATTCTAAGTTCACAGTGCTCCCGACACACAGTGTATGAAGCAAAGGACAACATCTCCTAAAAGGCTACTGAATGTTTTAAAGCTGAGGGATAGACGTGGCAGCAACAATACCAGGTCAGTGAATGGCTCCCTTCCAACTTGCAGCTTGTTATGTATGTGTTAAGTCTTAGAAAGTATTACAAAGGGAAGTGTATTTACATTTTGCTCTATTTTTAGGACGTGTTTACTTGTACTGTAAAAATGGCCGCCCTTTGTCTCGGATGGGCCCCCTTGGAGGATGAGCCACACCCTGAAGTTTCTCTGGAATGTGTAACTGGAATCGCCCATCCCAAGTTCTCACTGACTTCGCAAATTGTAACTTGATCCACTTTGACTTCCAGAAGCCAGAGGATAGATCTCCCCAGAATCCACCAAGTGCCAGCCAAAGTCCCTTACCGCAGCTCTAGTGCGTCCCTCCCCCAGCCAAAGTTCCTTGCCTCCCAGCGCAAGTCCCTTACCCCCGCACAAGTGCTGCCTCCCCCAGCCAAAGTGCATTACCCAAGCGCAAGTGCTGCACCACCACCTTCCTTACACCATCGCAAGTGCATGACCTTACCTCCACTCCACCACCACCACCACCACCACCATAGATGGGGCATTGTGTACGGATTGTAAACAGGTTTATTGGGTATGAAGTGAATAATGACAATGTAGTTAATTCTGGATTTCATCCATTCCAACTATGTCCCTTGTAGGGGGTTGTAACAATGTGATGCATCTTCTCTGAGTTCCCTCTCTCCCCTCCAATCCCCCCCCGCACCCGTGTCTCTCTCTCCCCCCACCACCCCCAGGTTCTCTCTCTTCCTCCCCCAAATGCCCCCCCCTCCCCAAGCTCTCTCTCTTACCCTCGCCCCCCCCCCCACCCGCCCAGATTCTCCCTCCCACTCCAGGATTCCCCCCCCGCCAGCTCTCTCTCCCCCCCCCCCCGCCCCGCCCCGCCGGCTCTTTCTCCCCCCCCCAGCGCTCTCTCTCTCTCTCCCCCCTGCCCTCAAGCTCTCTCCCTCTTCCTCCCTCCCACCACAGGCTTACTCTCTCCCCCACCGCCCCCCCCCGACTCATCTTCCCTCCCTCCCACCCCAGTCTCTCTCTCTCTCTCTCTTCCCCCCTCCCCGCTGACTGACTATATGTACTGTGTGGCCTCTTGGTCGGGGCCATTTGGGCCAGGGCTGCTCAGTCGGGGGCTCAGCAGGCAACGTGGTCGGAATGATTCAGGTTCGGGGCCGCACTTCTGATCCGACACTTCCGGTTCGGACAGGAGGCATCGGGGGCGGAGTCTCAAATGATGCGTGCACAGATGGACATAAAAACACAATACATATAGTCGGTCCCCTATTTTTAAGCACTAACTAGCCCTAGTCACTGCCCAGTGCACATGCCTTCAATGCCACTGACACTTCCCTGCTGCATTACCCTGTGTTATATGCAATGGGCACACAGTAGGCCTCAGCCCTTAACATTATGGATCACTTGTGCCTGACGTGCATTAGCGCTATGGGTGCATTATTGCATTATTGGCCCCTTAGGCTCTAATCAGAATCTGTAACTTAGCAGCAGTTAACTTTCTACAATAAACTACTTATTTTGGAGCTGGATGTGATTTAGACAATGGGGGTGAAAATGGTCTTGGGAGGTAGCGCAAAGCGGGCAATAGCAAATCAGCAGCCTGTTTTACACCCTGCTCTATTTTCTTTTCCATTGAAGTCATTGGAAAAGAAAATCAGATGGGGGTGTAAAACATGCTGCTGAATCACTATCACCTGTGGTGTATGTAGCACACAAATCACTGACTCCACACGGTCTGGTGTAAATCTAACTGCTGTGACCTTCGTCCTTTATTGTTCAGCTCCAGAGTGCCTCTCAGGTGTGTTGGTCAGCCTTATATAGCACCTGTTGCAGGTACTACCAGGGTTTCCCACCACAGCGCCCTCTGTGGTGTGGCATAGTGCTTACATTACATTTAAGGTACTGGGACGATGCACACATCATTACATAACATCACCTTCCCCCCCCCCCTCCCCAACAGGACGCAGGACAACGATACACACATCATTACATAACATCACACTTGTCCAACGGAAGGCAGGTGGGCATTGACAGTGCGTTAGTATGGTACATATTATCTGGTACATTAATTGGTTATTGACTGGTAACGGATCCTTGATTTCCTTGTTAGCCGTTATCATTAATTGTACTTCATCCATTATTTTACACAAATACAGTGGCCATTCAGCATTAAAAAAGTAATTCTTATTATAAATTCACTATCTCATACTAACATAGCTCATTTTAGACTCGCTCTGCCTTACAGAAGTCCTTTGTGGGGACCACCTCTTGGTGAGGCCCTTTTAGGACTCCCGGGTGCATTTCCTTTTTAAGGCGCCATCTTTGATGCAGGAGGATTCCACGAGGCTTCTCCTTGGGCGCCGTCATCTTTGATGCTCTGCTGCTCTGACACGATGCCGCCGCCATCTTCTTCTCCGCCGCTCCGGATGCCCTCCGCCGTCGCAGCCTCCGCTCCCCTCCGCTGCCACCTGACTTGC
The DNA here is from genome assembly GCF_044704955.1 of Pristiophorus japonicus. Taxonomy (NCBI): domain Eukaryota; kingdom Metazoa; phylum Chordata; class Chondrichthyes; family Pristiophoridae; genus Pristiophorus; species Pristiophorus japonicus. The sequence continues at coordinate 259,949,390 of NC_091978.1, read as the reverse complement.
CGCCTCTCCTACGGCCGTCGTGGCCTCTCCAGCGGCCGCACTTGCCGCGTTCCCCGCGGCCTCCGTAGCCCCCGACCTCCAGCTGCTGCCGCCGCCCGACGCTAACAGCTCCTCGGCGGGGCTCTTCCGAACCGCCGGCCATCCTGGATCCCTCGCACCCCGCCGGCTCACTCCCCCCCCACTAGGCCCCTCTATGCAGGGCTGCTTGCCTGTGGGGGCTGAGGCTGCAGGATCTCTGTGTGAGGTCCGGGCCTGGGACTTGCCTGTGGGTGGATTAAAGCTGCAGCTCCAGCTCGGTCGGCGCTGCTCTCTGGGGACCCGGGGCACGGCAGCACCCCGGGGAGCAGCAGCCTGTGGAGTGGTGAAGTCTTCCCAGCTCCCACGGACCGTCCCCATCCACCTCCGGCCAAGGAGTGTCGGCCCATCGCCTGCAACGACCCACAAAGATAAAGCGTGCGACTCGTCCCAGTGGGATACCTGCACCATCGCTCTGCCAAGAACAGGTATCAGTTCCCTGGTGTAGGTACGCAGCTTCACCGTGACCGGGACCAGCTTGGGTCGTGCAGCTGGGTTAATCCACAGTTTATCAAAAGTTCTCCGACTCATCAACGACGGACCTGAGCTCATGTCCACTTCCATACTCACTGGGACTCCATTGATTTTTACTTCGCTTATCACTGGGGGCGAATCGTCAGTGCACATATACAGTCCCAACACCTCATCTTCTTCTACCTGCTCCTCGCTGAATAGTGGATCATCCCCCATCACCTCAGCTACATGGCGAGTCTGATTTCTTTTACACATACGCTGAAGGTGGCCTTTAACGTGGCAGGTATTGCACGTGTACTCTGCAAACCTGCACCGGTGAGCCCCATGGCTTCCTCCACAATGCCAGCATGGTGCTGCTTGATTGGCCCCCCTCAGCGGACTCTGAGTTCCAGGATCCCGAGGTCCGTGCTCTCTGCCCCGGGCAGAGCCACGTTCTGCAGTTTTGTCCGTGGTGGCCGCTATCCTGTGGACAGTGCCTGCCGGGTTCGAGACTGGGTGGATTATTTGCTTGGTGCTGCAAGTCGAGGTCATATATGCCCGGCTGATGGCGATGGCCTTTGTCAGAGTGACTGTGGGTTCCGTGGCCAGCAGCTTGAGAAGGAGGCCCTCATGGCCAATCCCCATAACAAAAACGTCCCGCAAAGCCTCGTCAAGGTGTGCCCCAAAATCACACAGCGCCGCAAATCTCCTGAGGTCCGCAGCATATTTGGTGATATCCTGGCCCTCAGGTCTGCAGTGATGGTAAAATTTGTATCTGGCCGTGAGGATGCTCTCCTTCGGTTTCAACTGGTCACAAATGAGTTCAGTCAGCTCCTCGTATGACTTGTTCCTGGCGCTCCCAGGTGCCAGCAAATCCCTGACGAGACAGTAAACCTCATCTCCACAACTGGAGAGCAATATCGCCTTATACTTATCTCTCATTGCGTATGTGTTCTCTGTCAGGTCGTTTGCTGTGAAGTAGTACTCGAGCCTTTCCGTAAAGGCCTCGCAATCATTGCCCACGGTAAAATCCTTTAGCGAGCCCAGAGTAGCCATGGAGTTTGTCCGCTTCCTCGTTGCCAATGTGGTGTATGTAGCACACAAATCACTGACTCCACACGGTCTGGTGTAAATCTAACTGCTGTGACCTTCGTCCTTTATTGTTCAGCTCCAGAGTGCCTCTCAGGTGTGTTGGTCAGCCTTATATAGCACCTGTTGCAGGTACTACCAGGGTTTCCCACCACAGCGCCCTCTGTGGTGTGGCATAGTACTTACATTACATTTAAGGTACTGGGACGATACACACATCATTACATAACATCACCGAAGACCAATTTCATCCCCTACTGCTTTTTCACTTCTGGGTTGTGATCCAGTGCAGCCCAATAGCTCCTATACAAGATAAAATTAGGCTTTCTCTACAGCACTGGTTAGCAGAGAATTTGCAATCTTACTCAAAGGGACATGAGGATGGCTGATATAGGAAATGGATAAATTCACACTGGTGCAATGGGAGTGGGGGGATGGAGGGGTGGAGGGTTCTCTTCCGAGTTTGGTGGTTAAGATATTTCAGGGAACAGAGTGAACTAAACTTTAGCTGGCCTGGTATGTGCTTGATATTGTCATTTGAGGCAAAAGTTTTTTTTTTTAAGTTTCCATTCTTCAGTATTGACATCCTTTACTTTAATAAGGATAAAATATGTCCAATGATGAATGAATAAATGTGCTAAATACGATAAAACTTCATTTCCAGGCACTTGAAGTTTAACCAAAATATGGTTCACTTACCTTCGGATTAATCTTTATTGTTGCTATGTCTGATTTCTTGTCAATATCTTTTATTGTTGCTTCATAGTTTTTTCCATTGTGTACTTGCACCTTTAGCTGTTGCTGACCTGACATTATATTGTTGCTAGCCACAACTACGTGGGCATTGGTCACAATTAGCCCACTATCTGATATTATAAAGCCAGAGCCACTTGACAGTGGGACATTTCGTCTCAACAGAGGATGCCTGTGTGTGTAGAGAAAATTAAAACAAGGCTGACAAATTTTCTACACACTTTTTAGAGCACGGATTAATTTTTTTAGTTGGCAATACTTAAGTTGTAGTAAATTTGTATCCTTACCAACATTTTAATGTACAACATATTAAGAAAATAATTGCAGAAGAATATGGTAAGGAAGCATCAATTTTCCACAATTTTACCATTTTACTCAATCACAAAAATAATTATAATTTATAAGTACCCTGTATTATAATCCCACAAAAGGGAGGTATTATTTTTTAAGTTCTATTCTATTAAATTCTGATTTATTATAAACTTGCATAACCTCTCTCTTCCTGTCAAATCATAATGACAATTGTTAGCAAGTAAAATTAAAATTCGCAATGGTAACAGAAGAAACAAACTATAATTGATAAATCTGATTGCTAAAGCTCACTGAGTCAGAAGACTTTACAACATGAAGAATAAAAACTAGCTGGACATGAATTAAAGTGCAAACCACACTGCAGGGGCTCAGATAACATTCAGAAACTATTGCTCGCATGGTTTACAGCACCATTCAAACAGCCAATGGTATTACTTTGTCAAGCATTTATTCCCAGCCTGTCAACATGCTCTATCAAAATATATAACTGTGCCATTTATGCAGCCATTGCGAGAAAATGTGCTATCAGTTTGTAAAATATGGTGCAGAATAGTACAATTGGTGAGCTGTGGCTCAGTTGGTAGCACCCTTGCCTCTGAATCAGAAGGTTGTGGGTTCAAGCAGGGAGGTCTTAATGCAGTTGTACAGGGCCTTGGTGAGGCCTCACCTGGAATATTGTGTTCAGTTTTGTTCTCCTAATCTGAGGAAGGACGTTCTTGCTATTGAGGGAGTGTAGCGAAGATTCACCAGACTGATTCCCGGGATGGCGGGACTGACATATGAGGAGAGACTGGATCAACTGGGCCTGTATTCACTGGAGTTTAGAAGAATGAGAGGGGATCTCATAAAAACATATAAAATTCTGATGGGACTGGACAGGTTCGATGCAGGAAGAATGTTGGGGAAGTCCAGAACCAGGGGTCACAGTCTAAGGATAAGGGGTAAGCCATTTAGGACCGAGATGAGGAGAAACTTCTTCACTCAGAGTTGTTAACCTCTGGAATTCTTTACCGCAGAGAGTTGTTGATGCCAGTTCGTTAGATATATTCAAGAGGGAGTTAGATATGGCCCTGATGGCTAAAGGGATCAAGGGGTATGGAGAGAAAGCAGCAAAGGGGTACTGAGGTGAATGATCAGCCATGACCTTATTGAATGTTGGTGCAGGCTCGAAAGGCCGAATGGCCTACTCCTGCACCTAGTTTCTATGTTTCAATGTAAGACACTTTGGGACGTCTGGTGGTTGTGAAAGGTGATATATGAATGCATGTGTTTCTTTTCCTTTTTGAGCTTGAAGAAACTTGAAATAAGTGTTTAGATGTCCATCATTTCTAGCCCTTTATTATAAAGGGGAAACCCAAACACACTGAACCAAAGTAATATACTGGTTATGTTACTGGACTAGTAATCCCGAGAACTTGAGTTCAAATCCCACAATGATAGTTTGAGAATTTGAATTTAGTTTTTTAAATCTGGAAATAAAAGGTTGATATTAGTAAAAGTGACGACGAAGCTGTCGGCTTGTTGTAAAAACCCAACTGGTCAATATGTGACTCTAGTCCCACACCCAACATGGATAACTTTTGACTGCCCTTTGAAGTGGCCTATCAAGCCATGCAGTAGGATCAGAACTGCTACCAGCTGTTCAAGATGAAGCCCCACCACCACCTTCTCAGGGCAACCAGAGATGGCAAAAAAGCCGACCTTGCCTGCGACGCCCATGTCCCAAGAAAGAATTTTAACAAATGAAATTAATTCAATTATACTATACAATATCTTACACTTGTAATACTCCATGCACATTACTCTCGACAGACGTACCTTAAAAACAACTCTATGTGAACAACTGCTGGTCCAATCTTCTCCACCACATCTGCTATAAAATTGAATTTATATCTTGGGCTGTTTGGATGTGAATGACCTATACTACGCAGAAGAAATGCTGTACATTATTTATGAAATTCATAAAGTTACAAACATTAAAAATCTGATACATCCATATAAACGGTAAACTAGTTTAGGAAAATGGAACTGAACTGAATTCAATAATTTTATTGCAATGCATCCAATCAAATATGCACTGCAAATGTATAGAAAATATTACAATTCAATATGGTAGTGGCAAAACACAAACATCAACTAGTGATGGAGCAATGAAGCATCAAAGTTACTGTTTGTTCATCTAAGAAACTATTCTGGTATAATACATCAATGAAGAAAATACATAATTAGGGCATAAAACAGCTACAGTTACGGTGACACATGCACAATTCTGGGATGACCACCATAATTATAGGACATAAGTACATTGTTAAGCCTCAAGAATGATCAAAAATTTAGAAACGTATTCTTTCTTTCCACAGAGTAGTGGGAGTGTGGAATATACTCTTAGCAAAACAGTTAAAAGTTTTGTCAATTATCTTTTTAAAAAACCCAATACATATCTGGTTCAGAATTGGAATTGGAGGTTTAAAGGATTAAGTATAGCCACTGTACAGAGCATCAAGTTTCCAATACTGTAAAAATGTCGTCCGTGCAATACAAGTGGTCAGGTTGATTATAGATTGGAATGCTGGATTAAAGGGCCCAAGTTTCGGCATCTGTTGAAAACGGCGCACCTCCAAGACTTACGTAACCTGCCTGGGCTCGAAGGTGTGCCGGAATATTCTGCAGCAATTCTCCGGTCCTCCTGGACCATGGCGTGGCGTGGCTTGGCATGGTGCAGCGTTGTCTCCCTGGGGAGGAGACTGCCTGCAGGGGGGCGGGGCTAGGGATCATGCCTTCTTCCCAAAGCCGGCAGCGTTGTGCAATGGCTCGGGAGTGTGGATACCGGGGGGGTGGAAGAGAGCGTGGATACCGGGGGGGGGGGAAAGAGCGTGGGTACCAGGGGGGGCGCGAGGCAACCAGGGTGGGGAGGGCGGGGGGAGCGTGGCAACAGATGGAGGGGGGAGCATGGCAACAGGGATGGAGGGGGGTGCGTGGCAACAGGGATGGAGGAGCGTGGGTTGGGTGCACTCTATGATTGAAGGGCCGGAGGACAGAGCAGGGGTGCCTCCTTCCAGCCTCTCCCCCACAACTCCTACACACACCCCCCCCCCCACACACACACACCCACCCCACACACACACACCCACCCACATACACACCCCCTCCCACACAAACACACCCCCTCCCACCCCCCAAACACACACACACACCCCACCCCTCCCACACCACTGCCCCCCCCACTCCCACACATACACACACACAGACACACACCATACACACCCCACCCCCCTGTACCCCTCACTGTCAGATACAGAGAGAGAGAGACACTACAGAGAGAGACACTGTCAGAGACACCTTCCCTTTACATAAAGGTAGGACTTCTATTTTTTATTGATTGATTACTTATTACTTTGGTCTTGGTGCTTTAGGTGCAGGGTTCCTTCTATTTTTCATTAATTAATTGCTTATTACTTTTTGTGCTTCGTTTAGTGCTTGGTGCTTTAAATGTGCTGCTTTGTTTAATGCTTAGTGCTTTAAATGTACTTTGCTTCTTTAATGTTGTTGTGAAGGTGTTTGGAAAATCCTCTAACTTCCCTTACCCCCTGCTGTTGTGATGTTGATGTGTTCTTTGTGTTTAATGCTTCCCACCTGCCGTCTCTGGCTGTGCCTGCACTAAACTTAACTCTAGGTAAGGTTTTTCAGAACTTACAAAAGTGGACACTTACTCCATCCTAAGTTAGTTTGTAGTAAGTTTTCACTGCTGAAACTTGCAAAACAGGCCTGAGTGGCTGGACGCACCCCCTGTTGAAAAAAAAGTACCTTACCTAAAGCCAACCTAAACTAACTCACTAGAACTGGAGCAAACTAATATCTGAGAATTGCAATTTCTAACATACTCCAAACTAAACTAGTTGCTCCAAAAAACTAGGAGCAACTCCACCCGAAACTTGGGCCCAATGTCCTTGAGTTTCACTCAGTTCCAGAGAATGTTATCTTTCAAGTATAATTTGCCGAGGTAGTGCTGCTTAATATATTTACATAAAGTGTCTTTGTACACTCTTCTAAGAGGTTAACTAATGGGTGAAATCAAACTGCAGAGGAAACAAAGGCTAGAAAATAGACATCAAAGGAGTTTGGCAGTTCTTAATGGTATATGCTTCAATAGAAGGAGTCCAGCGAGTAAGGCAGATGAGCTGAGGGCACAGATGGACTTGTGGAAGTATGATGATATAGCTATTACTGAAAGATAGCTGAAAGAAGGGCAGGAATGGCAGCTCAACATTTCTGGTTCGAGTTTTCAGACGGAATAGAGAGGGGGATGAAAAAGGAGGGGGGGGGGGGCGGGTTGCAATATTGGTTAAAGAAACAATTACAGCTGTAAGGAGGGATGAAATGTTAGAAGGATCATCAAATGAAGCCACATGGGTTGAACTGAAGAACAAAAAAGGTAATCACACTGCTGGGAGTGTATGAAAGACCCCCAAATAGTCAGAGGGAGAGAGAAGAGCAAATATATAGGCAACTTTTTGAGAAGTGCAAAAACAATAGGGTATGGGATCCAAGGGAAAGTGGCAAATTGGATTCAAAATTAGCTCAGTGGCAGGAAGCAAAGGGGAATGGTCGATGGATGTTTTTGTGACTAGAAAGTTGTTTCCAGTGGGGTTCCGTAGGGCTCAGTACTAGGTCCCTTGCTTTTTATGGTATACATAAATGATTTAGACTTCAATATAGGTGGCATGATTAAGAAGTTTGCAGATGATACAAAAATTGGCCGTGTGGTTGATCGGGAGGAGGAAAACTGTAGGCTGCAGGAAGATATCAATGGACTGGTCAGGTGGGCAGAAAAGTGGCAAATGGAATTCAATCTGGAGAAGTGTAAGGTAATGCATTTGGGAAGGGCTAACAAGGCAAGGGAATACACAATAAATGGTAGGATACTGAGAAGTTTAGAGGAACACAGATATCTTGGAATGCATGTCCACAGATCCTTAAAGGTAGCAGGACAGGTAGATAAGGTGGTTAAGAAGGCATACGGAATACTTTCCTTTATTAGCCGAGGCATAGGATACAAGAGCAGGGAGGAAATCCTTGATCTGTACAAAACACTAGTTAGGCCAAAGCTGGAGTACTGCATACAGTTCGGGTCACCACATTACAAGAAAGATGTGACTGCACTAGAGGGTGCAGAGGAGATTTACAAGAATGCTACCAGGACTGGAGAATTTTAGCTATGAGGAAAAATTGGATAGATTGGGGTTGTTTTCTTTGGAACCGAGGAGGCTGAGGGAAGACTTGATTGAGGTGTGTAAAATTAAGAGGGACCTAGATAGAGTGGATAGGAAGGACCTATTTCCCCCAGCAGAGACATCAGTAATCAGGGGGCATAGATTTAAAGTAATTGGTAGAAGAATTAGAGGGGAGTTGAAGAGAACTTTTTTCATCCAAGGGTGGTGGGGGTCTGGAACTCATTACTTGAAAGGGTGGTAGAGGCAGAAATGCTCATCACATTTAAAAAATACTTGGTTATGCACTTGAAGTGCTGTAACCTACAAGGCTATGGACCAAGTGTTGGAAAGTGGGATTAGGCTGGATCACTCTTTCGACTGGCACAGACATGATGGGTTGAATGGCCTCCTTCTGTGCCATACATTTTTATGATTCTATAACTTTGGAAAATACATGGTTATTGAGAAATTATAGCAAACTTATTACTGCCACTATACTGAGTACCACTATCTATTATTTATTTTAAAGGATTTTGAATGTGGCATTGGGTGCAAAATTCTAAATAATAATTTGTTCAAGTATAGGTGCTATTTTTCACCTGTAGGACAATGCAGCAACTCTCGCCCAAACACAGCAATTCAAGATCGATCTTGTATTAAAGGGAAATTATACATTGCTACTCAAGATACTTTCTCAAGCTAAAATAATTTTTAAAACATAGGCAATTGTATCACATTATCACTTAGTGTCAACTCACCTTAAAGAGTTTTGCCCTAATTATCTCAGCACAGGTAACATGGAAAAGATGCATATCTAGGATGTTTACTTGTAGACTCATGTTGGCTTTTGAACTAGATGAGAGAGATCCCAAGAGCTTTGCAGCCCATGTATCCATTACTTCAAAATTTGCATAGGAAGTTTGGGCAAGTTTTATTTTGGTGGTGTCATGGTGGACACCCAAAGTCTCTGCACCAGATCTTTTTGATATGTGATGATATTATTGAAATATGAGGGGGTTGACTTATGAAGATAGGTTGGGACTATACTCATTGGAGTGAAGAAGAATGAGAGGTGATCTTATCAAAACATATAAGATAATGAGGGAACTCGACAAGGTGGATGCAGAGAGGATATTTCCACTCATAGGGGAAACTAAAACTAGGGGGCATAGTCTCAGAATATGGGGCTACCCATTTAAAACTGAGATGGAGGGGAATTTCTTCTCTGAGGGTTGTAAATCTATGGAATTCTCTGCCCCAGAGAGCTGTGGAGGCTGGGTCATTGAATATATTCAAGGCAGAGATAGATTTTTCAGCGATAAGGGAAAAAAGGGTTATAGGGAGCGGGCAGGGAAGTGGAGCTGAGTCCATGATCAGATCGGCCATGATCTTATTAAATGGCGGAGCAGGCTCGAGGGGCCAAATGGCCCACTCCTGCTCCTATTTCTTATGTCCTTATGTACTCATAATGTATTTGTTGCAAATTGATCAAATAGTCTCCATCTGACTGCTGGGATATAACGGTCTGTAAGTAATACTTGCAAATAACTTTTAAATTGCTATAGAAACCAACTGTTGCACGTTATTAAAGTATTTGCTTACCTGCTTCACATCCGCCTTTGTGAACTTGAATGATCGCCGGCAGTCTGAGCTGCAGGGCTCTTCTGCTGACCAACTTGAGTCTGCACACGTTGTCATAGGTCTTGCCGTCGCTGCCGCACACCTTGTACTTGGATTTGCAGCGACAGGCGCCTGGTCCCTTTGCCAGATGCTTGGCGAACAGAGGCTTGCATTCCATCCCTTCCCCGCAAGTTACATCGCTCGGGCGCCCGCAGTCTTGTCCCTCCCCAGCGGCGCACACTAGGCAGCAGTGACAGACGTCGTGCACGTAACCATGGAAACAGCTGGGACTCGGGCACTTGGACACATCGCAGCGCTGCGGGCAGGCGAGCCAGTCCGGGGAGGGCTCGGCGGCGGCGGCGAAAGCGCAGCTGGTCACCCACAGCAAGAAGCCCAGGAGAAGAGAGCGCCTCAAACTCGCCATTGCTTGCAGCAGACACGTCACCAGAACACACAACTCAATTCGTGTAACTAACAGGTACAACTAGCCAACTCCAAACAAAGAAAACACCAAAAGTTAACTTTAAAACAATGTAAATTCTGTAACTTAGAAATTGCAAGAATACATTTTTGGGGGGTAATTATTCCGAGTATAAATATATATGATTTTAAAAGTCAGAAAATGACGGAGTTTACAAACCAATCCATACACTGCAATGCAAAAGTTGAAAAGATTGTTTAAAACGTGAGCGTTTCAAAGGTATTCAAACAACGGGTAAACAACGAACATCTAAACTGAGCACGAAAAGGATTACAACGGAGAACTAAAAAGCCGACGCATTCTGACTCTATAGACTTTTCTAATTACAAATTGCTAATCTCGCTCAGCCAAAAAACGAGAAAATCCGAAGATGAAAACAACCTCTGCCGCTGCTGGGTGAGACTGATGTGCAAGCCTGGAAAGCAAAAGGTAATAAAGAAGCCTTGATGAGTTTTTCTTCTGACTCACCAAACTTTAGCCAATGTTTATGAAATTGCAGCGTCGATCCAGATCCCCGCAGCTATAGTGACCCAACCCACACTGACCCAGATTTAAGGAGGTTCCACAAATATAAAAACACAGTATTCTGTTTACGCACCACAATCTCGATAAGAGTATAAATCATTTTCCAACTTAAATATACACGTACTGTAAAAGTCAACATCAAATGCGCTGTAAAAAAAAACTGTGTGTCTGGGGGAGTTTATATATACACACAAAGGATTAAATAATTTAAAGTGTTGTATACTGATTACATTTTATTAAACAAATTGATGAGTTTTGCAGAAAGAATAGGAAAGTTGATTCCAAACTCCAAACTTGGCACAAAGTAAGCATGTCTGTTATACATTTAATTGAATGCAATACAAGTGAATAAATATATATGTATGTTATTCATATTAAGTGGAGCATGTAGTGACAAGCAGTTACTTAACAAAATTTGACCCGTGTGTCGTTCATGGAGGTGAATAAATGAGGAATAACAACAGACAAATCACAGACTTCCCAAAGTATAATGCATGCAACAAAAATTCTGGTTCATAAGAACATAAGAACATAAGAATTAGGAACAGGAGTAGGCCATCTAGCCCCTCGAGCCTGCTCCGCCATTCAATAAGATCATGGCTGATCTGGCCGTGGACTCAGCTCCACTTACCCGCCCGCTCCCCGTAACCCTTAATTCCCTTATTGGTTAAAAATCTATCTACCTGTGATTTGAATACATTCAATGAGCTAGCCTCAACTGCTTCCCTGGGCAGAGAATTCCACAGATTCACAATCCTCTGGGAGAAGAAATTCCTTCTCAACTCGGTTTTAAATTGGCTCTCCCGTATTTTGAGGCTGTGCCCCCTAGTTCTAGTCTCCCCGACCAGTGGAAACAACCTCTCTGCCTTTATCTTGTCTATCCCTTTCATTATTTTAAATGTTTCTATAAGATCACCCCTCATCCTTCTGAACTCCAAAGAGTAAAGACCCAGTCTACTCAATCTATCATCATAAGGTAACCCCCTCATCTCCGGAATCAGCCTAGTGAATCGTCTCTGTACCCCCTCCAAAGCTAGTATATCCTTCCTTAAGTAAGGTGACCAAAACTGCACACAGTACTCCAGGTGCGGCCTCACCAATACCCTGTACAGTTGCAGCAGGACCTCCCTGCTTTTGTATTCCATCCCTCTTGCAATGAAGGTCAACATTCCATTCGCCTTCCTGATTACCTGCTGTACCTGCAAACTAACTTTTTGGGATTCATGCACAAGGATCCTTGGAGATGGAGCACGCGGTGTCCACCGGTACGCTCGCGGCCTTCCGCGAGAGGTGGGCACCGGAGGGACTGGAGTGCATCATCACGCCCGGCAACCAAATTTTAATTTGATTTTACGTTTTTAAGTTTAATTTGTTTTAATTGCCGGTGCTTTTAGTGTCCCCCTTCCCTTTTATAGGGGGCACTGGGGAAAATTGTGATTTTAGTGCCCAAAAAAAAAACACAAAAAAAAAGGGGGGGAAAAAAAAAGGGCCTTGTAAATGTCTGGAGTGTCACCCAGGTCGGGTGGCACCGTTTAATGTTTTATGTTTTCGCAGGTAAACTCAAAAGAGTTTCATGCACAAGGACCCCCAGGTCCCTCTGCACCGCAGCATGTTGTAATTTCTTCCCATTCAAATAATATTCCCTTTTACTGCTTTTTTTTCCCAAGGTGGATGACCTCACATTTTCCGACATTGTATTCCATCTGCCAAACCTTAGCCCATTCACTTAACCTATCTAAATCTCTTTGCAGCCTCTCTGTGTCCTCTACACAACCCGCTTCCCCACTAATCTTTGTGCCATTTGCAAATTTTGTTACACTGCACTCTGTCCCCTCCTCCAGGTCATCTATGTATATTGTAAACAGTTGTTCAGCATGTGATAATTAACAACAACAATATCGTGTCTTTAAGATAGTAAAATATACCAAGGTGCTGCACAGGAGCATTATCAAACACAATTTGACACCGAGCCACATGAGATATTAGCACAGGTGACAAGGTAGGATTTAAGGAGCATCTTAAAGGAGGAGAAAGATAGGCGGAAAGGATTAGGGAGGGAATTCCAGAGTTTAGGCCCGAGGCAGCTGAAGGCATAGCCACCAATGCTGGAGCAATTGAAATTGGGGATGTGCAGGAAGCCAGATTTGGAGGTGCGCAGAGTTCTTGGAGGAGGCATAAAAACATAGAAAATAGGTGCAGGAGTAGTTCATTCAGCCCTTCGAGCCTGGCTGATCAAGCAACTTCAGTACCCTATTCCTGCTTTCCCTCCATACCCTTTGATTCCTTTAACCGTAAGGGTCACATCTAACGCCCTTTTGAATATATCTAATGAATTGGCCTCAATAACTTTCCGTGGTAGAGAATTCCACAGGTTCACAATTCTCTGAGTGAAGAAGTTTCTCCTCATCTCGGTCGTAAATGGCTTACCCCTTATCCTTGGACTGTGACTTCCCCCAACATCGGGAACATTCTTCCTGCATCTAACCTGTCCAATCCCGTCAGAATTTTATATGTTTCTATGAGATCCCCTCTCATTCTTCTAAATTCCAGTGAATATAAGCCTCGTCGATCCAGTCTTTCATCATATGTCAGCCCTGCCATCCCGGGAATCAGTCTGGTGAATCTTCGCTGCACTCCAATAGCAAGAATGTTCTTCCTCAGATTAGGAGATCAAAACTGCACACAATATTCAAGGTGTGGCCTCACCAAGGCCCTGTACAACTGCAGTAAGACCTCCCTGCTCCTATACTCAAATCCTCTCGCTATGAAGGCCAACATGCCATTTGCCTTCTTCACCGCCTGCTGTACCTGCATGCCAACTTTCAATGACTGATGTACCATGACTCTCGTTGCACCTCCCCTTTTCCTAATCTGTCACCATTCAGATAATATTCTGCCTTCCTGTTTTTGCCACCAAAGTGGATAACCTCACAATTATCTACATTATACTGCATATGCCATGCATTTGCCCACTCACCTAACCTGTCCAACCCTGCGGCCTCTCTGCATCCTCCTCACAGCTCACAATGCTACCCAGCTTAGTGTCATCTGCAAACTTGGAGATATTACATTCAATTCCTTTGTCTAAATCATAAATGTATATTGCAAATAGCTGGAGTCCCAGCACCGAACCTTGCGGTACCCGACTAGTCACTGCCTGCCATTCTGAAAAGGACACGTTTATTCATATTCCTTGCTTCCTGTCTGCCAACCAGTTCTCTATCCACGTCAATACATTACCCCCAATACCATGTGCTTTAATTTTGCACACTAATCTCTTGTGTGGGACCTTGTCAAAAGCCTTTTGAAAGTCCAAATACACCACATCCACTGGTTCTCCCTTGTCCATTCTACTAGTTACATCCTCAAAAAATTCGAGAAGATTTATCAAGCATGATTTCCCTTTCATAAATCCATGCTGACTTGGACTGATCCTGTCACTGCTTTCCAAATGCGCTGCTATTGCAGCTTTAATAATTGTTTCCAAAATTTTCCCCACTACCGATGTCAGGCTAACCGGTCTATAATTCCCTGATTTCTCTCTCACTCCTTTTTTAAAAAGTGGGGTTACATTAGCTACCCTCCAATCCATAGGAACTGATCCAGAATCTATAGACTGTTGGAAAATGATCACCAATGCATCCACTATTTCTAGGACCATTTCCTTAAGTACTCTGGGATGCAGACTGTTAGGCCATCAATTTCCCTAACACAATTTCCTGACGAATAAGGATTTCCTTCTGTTCCTATTATTTTCAGGAGGTTATTCGTGTCTTCCTTAGTGAAGACAGAACCAAAGTATTTGTTCAATTGATCTGCCATTTCCTTGTTCCCCATTATGAATTCACCTGATTCTTACTGCAAGGGACCTACATTAGTCTTCACTAATCTTTTTCTCTTCACATACTTATAGAAGCTTTTGCAGTCAGTTTTTATGTTCCCTGCAAGCTTACTCTCGTACTCTATTTTCCCCCTCCTAATTAACATAGAAACATAGAAAATAGGTGCAGGAGTAGGTCATTCGGTGCTTCGAGCCTGCACCACCATTCAATAAGATCATAGCTGATCATTCTCTCAGTACCCTTTTCCTGCTTTCTCTCCATACCCCTTGATCCCTTTAACTGTAAGGACCATATCTAACTCCCTCTTGAATATATCCAATGAACTGGCATCAACAACTCTGCGGTAGGGAATTCCACAGGTTAACAACTCTCTGAGTGAAGAAGTTTCTCCTCATCTCAGTCCTAAATGGCCTACCCCTTATCCTAAGACTATGTCCCATGGTTCTGGACATCCCCAACATCGGGAACATTCTTCCTGCATCTAACCTGTCCAGTCCCATCAGAATCTTGTAAGTTCTATGAGATCCCCTCTCATCCTTCTAAACTCCAGTGTATAAAAGCCCAGTTGATCCAATCTCTCCTCATATGTCAGTCCCGCCATCCCTGGAATCAGTCTGGTGGACCTTCGCTGCACTCGCTCAATAGCAAGAATGTCCTTCCTTAGATTAGGAGACCAAAACTCAATACAATATTCCAGGTGAGGCTTCACCAAGGCCTTGTACAACTGCAGTAAGACCTCCCTGCTCCTATACTAAATTCCCCTAGCTATGAAGGCCAACATACCATTTTCCTTCTTCACCGCCTGCTGTACCTGCATGCCAACTTTCAATGACTGATGAACCATGACACCCAGGTCTCGTTGCACCTCCCCCTTTCCTGATCTGCCACCATTCAGATAATATTCTGCCGTTGTGTTTTTGCCCCCAAAGTGGATAACCTCACATTTATCCACATTATACTGCATCTGCCATGCATTTGTCCACTCACCTAACCTGTCCAAGTCACCCTGCAGCCTTTTAGTGTCCTCCTCATAGCTCACACCGCAACCCAGTTTAGTGTCATCTGTAAACTTGGAGATATTACACTCAATTCCTTCATCCAAATCATTAATGTATATTGTAAATAGCTGGGGTCCCAGCACTGAGCCCTGCGGCACCCCACTTGTCACTGCCTGCCATTGTGAAAAGGACTCGTTTATCCCGACTCTCTGCTTCCTGTCTGCCAACCAGTTCTCTATCCACGTCAGTACATTACCCCCAATACAATGTGCTTTAATTTTGCACACCAATCTCTTGTGTGGGACCTTGCCAAAAGCCTTTTGAAAGTCCAAATACACCACATCCACTGGTTCTCCCTTGTCCACTCTACTAGTTACATCCTCAAAAAATTCCAGAAGATTTGTCAAGCATGATTTCCCTTTCATAAATCCATGCTGACTTAGACCAATCCTGTCACTGCTTTCCAAATGCGCTGCTGTTGCAACTTTAATAACTGATTCCAACATTTTCCCCACTACTGATGTCAGGCTAACCGGTCTATAATTACCCGTTTTAAACAGTAGTGTTACATTAGCTACCCTCCAGTCCATAGGAACTGATCCAGAGTTGATAGACTTTTGGAAAGTGATCACCAATGCATCCACTATTTCGAGGGTCACTTCCTTAAGTACTCTGGGATGCAGACAATCAGGCCCCGGGGGTTTATCGGCCTTCAATCCCATCAATTTCCCGAACACAATTTCTCGCTTTATAATGATATCCTTCCGTTCCTCCTTCTCACTAGACCCTCTGTCCCCTAGTATTTCCGGAAGGTTATTTGAGTCTTCCTTCGTGAAGACAGAACCAAAGTATTTGTTTAACTGGTCTGCCATTTCTTTGTTCTCCATTATAAATTCACCTGGATCTGACTGCAAGGGACCTACATTTGTTTTCACTAATCTTTTTCTCTTCACATATCTATAGAAGCTTTTGCAGTAAGTTTTTATGTTCCCAGCAAGCTTTCTCTTCGACTCTATTTTCCCCCTCCTAATTAAACACTTTGTCCTCCTCTGCTGTATTACAAAATTCTCCCAGTCCTCAGGTTGCTGCTTTTTCTGGCTAATTTATATGCCTCTTCCTTGGATTTAACACTATCCTTAATTTCCCTTGTTAGTCACGGTTGAGGCACCTTCCCCGTTTTATTTTTACTCCAGACAGGGATGTACAATTGTTGAAGTTCATCCATGTGATCTTTAAATGTTTGCCATTGCCTATCCACCGTCAGCCCTTTAAGTATCATTGGCCAGTCTATCCTAGCCAATCCTAGCCAAACTATCGAAATTTCCTTTCTTTAAGTTCAGGACCCTAGTCTCTGAATTAACTGTGTCACTCTCCGTCTTAATGAAGAATTGTACCATATTATGGTCACTCTTCCCCAAGGGACCTCGCACAACAATTAATCCTCTCTCTTACACAAGTCCCAGTCTAGGATGGCCTGCTATCTAATTGGTTCCTCGACATATTGGTCTAGAAAAGCATCACTAATACACTCCAGGAAATCCTCCACAGTACTGCTACAGTTTGGTTAGCGCAATCTATATGTAGATTAAAGTCACCCATGATAACTGCTGTACCCTTATTGCATGTGTCCCTAATTTCCTGTTTGATGGCATCCCCAACCTCCCTACTACTGTGTGGTGGTCTGTACACAACTCCCACTAACGTTTTCTGCCCTTTTGTGTTTTGCAGCTCTACATCATCCAAGCCAATTCCATCCTTACTATTGCGTTAATCTCCTCTTTAACCAGTAACGCTACCCCACCTTCTTTTCTTTCCTGTCTATCCTTCCTGAATATTGAATACCCCTGGATGTTGAGTTCCCAGCCTTGGTTACCCTGGAGCCGTGTCTCCATAATCCCAATTACATCATAGAAACATAAAAACATAGAAAATAGGTGCAGGAGTAGGCCATTCGGCCCTTCGAGCCTGCACCACCATTCAGTAAGATCATGGTTGATCATTCACCTCAGTACACCTTTCCTGCTTTCTCTCCATATCCCTTGATCCCTTTAGTCGTAAGGGCCATATCTAACTCCTTCTTGAATATATCCAATGAACTGGCATCAACAACTCTGCGGTAGGGAATTCCACAGGTTAGCAACTCTCTGAGTGAAGAAGTTTCTCCTCATCTCAATCCTAAATGGCTTACCCCTTATCTTTAGACTGTGTCCTCTGGTTCTGGACTTCCCCAACATCGGGTACATTCTGCCTGCATATCCGTTAACAGCTATCTGTGCAGTTAATTCATCCACATTAAGAATGCTCCTCGCATTGAGACTCAGTGCCTTCAGGCTTGTTTTTTTAATACTCTTTGTCCTTTTAGAATTATGTTGTAATGTGGCCCTTTTTGATTTTTGCCCTTGATTTCTCTGCCCTCCACTCTTGAGATAGGGAGGGATGAGGCCACGGAGGGATTTGAAAACAAGGATGAGAATTTTAAAATTGAGGTATTGTCGGACCGGGAGCCAGTGTAGGTCAGTGAGCCCAAGGGTGATGGATGAACAGGATTTGGTGCGAGTTAGGATATGGACAGCAGAGTTTTGGATGAGCTCAAGTTTATGGAGTATAGAAAATGGGAGGCTGGCTAGGGGATCATTGGCATAGTAAAGTCTACAACAATAAAAACTTGCATTTATATAGCGCATTTAACGTAGTAAAATGTCCCGAGGCACTTTACAGGAGTATTGTCTCGAGGTAACAAAGGCATGGATGGGGGTTTCAGCAGCAAATAAGCTGAGGCGGGGTGGAGACGGGCAATGTTACGGAGGTGGAAGCAGGCGGTCTTGGTGGTTATGGGGATGTGTGGTCGGAAGCTATTCTCAGGGTCAAATACAACACAAAGATTGCGAACGGTCTTGTTCAACCTCAGACAGTTGCCAGGGAGAGAGATGGAGTTGGTGGCTAGAGAATAGAGTTTGTGTCAGGGACTGAATACAATGGCTTTGGGCTTCCCAATATTTAGCTGGAGGAGATGTCTGCTCATCTCGTACTGGATATCGGACAAGCAGTCTGACAGTTTAGAGACTGTGGAGGAGGGTCTGAGTGAGGTGGTGGTGAGGTAGAGCTGGGTGTCGTCAGCGTACATGTGAAACCTGATGTGTGTTCAGTTGATGTCGCCAAATGGCAGCACGTAGATGAGAAATAGAGGGCCTAGGATAAATCCTTGAGGGACCCCAGAGGTGATGGTGTAGAAGTGAGAAAAGAAGCCATTGCAGATGATTCTCTGGCTATGACTGGATATAAATTCTGTTCTTGAATTCTTGTTTCCATGGGGCATGGTTCCAGGTGCTGACAGTCTGGAGGAGAGTTGCAAATGCAAGTATTATGCAAAGATTCAGCTACACACAAGATGCTACAGTTTAACTCACACTGACACATTTTATGTAACCACAGGGAAATAGTCCATGCTGGTGCTTCCTGAAAACAAATTGCCTGGTGTTGAGTAAAATAGCTACAGCAACATAATAGTACATATTAAGACTTTGCTATTGAATACACAGTGAGAGTACATAGCGTACACATGCTTTGTTTACCTATTTTGAAGATCCACTTCCAATAACTAATGTAACACAGTCAGAAACAGTTCCTTAGAATGGTTTTACGCATAGTGAAAAGAGAACCATAGAAATTTAAGCACAGAGCGAGCTTACACCACTGCTAGCTCCACATCAGGTTCCGTTTTCCTATTTCCACCACATACTGTAATATTTTTAATAATTTTCTTCTTCAAATGTCATACTCAGTAATAGAATTTTTTGTAATATCACTCTATTTCCCCCCATTTTCTCCTCTCAGAGGCCATTCCTGAGCTATATATTTGCATGGCACCTCCCTATTTAAAACATTTTAATATTATAATTGAAGCCCATTAAACAATATATGTATTCCACACATATTGAAGGTGAAATTCCTCCCAACAAAATGCCAATCACTGATTTTTTTCTAACATTATTGACAGGTAGAATTTCACCTCAACTTTGTTTTGAATGAGTGCAGATGTTTCAAATCTGGGGTAAATTTTTTTAATTTGTATTCCTGCAAGACAATGTTTATTCTGTGTTTCATAATGCAAACGTATCATGTCAAAAGTTTCAGCTTTTATTCTGCTGGAGGCTATATTACTGTAGAATTTCAATTAACATGGTGCCTACTGCATAGAAAATAGGTGCAGGAGCAGGCCATTCAGCCTTTCGAGCCTGCACCGCCATTCGATAAAATCATGGCTGAATATTCAACCTCATTATCCCTTTCCTGCTTTCTCTCCATACCCCTTGATCCCTTTGGCCGTAAGGGCCATATCTAACTCCCTTTTGAATATATCGAACGAACTGGCCTCAACAACTTTCTGCAGTAGAGAATTCCACAGGTTAACCACTCTCTGAGTGAAGAAGTTTCTCCTCATTTCGGTCCTAAATGGCTTACCCCTTATCCTTAGACTGTGACCCCTGGTTCTGGAACTCCCCAGCAACGGGAGCATTCTTCCTGCCTCTAACCTGTCCAATCCCGTCAGAATTTTATATGTTTCTATGAGATCCCCTCTCATTCTTCTAGGGGATCTCATTTACTGTACTGCAATATACCCCACAATGGAATGAAATACTTTTGACATTTATGGGTTATATTCTTCCTGTTCTCAAATTTTAGCCAAAAAGTAATTGTCAGTATAAAGTGAGGAACGCAGCAAAGAGAGAACAAACTCCTCGTGTATCTTTTTAAAAATGAAACTGACTTACATTTTGTTATGTTCAGAATAACTCCACAAGATATATACTGTAAGCTCAAACTGTTGTGACTTTGGTCTCTTTAATGTAACTCCAGAGTGAGGAAGCAGCATGGTAGACTGCCTTTTATACCTGCTTGTCTGGGGTGTGCAGGTGACCCTTGGGTCTCCCACAGGTGTGCCCCCTGGTGGCAAGTCTTACACACTAGTAAAGTTTATATACATGACATCACTCCCCGCCAAAGTCTTAGATACAAGTTATTTACAAGTTATGATGATCCGGGGCTCTACATTCCCGGGTTGATTGCCTGAATTGAGGTCCTGGCTTGGGTGAGTTGGTCGGATCATTGCTGCACTGCAGTGTGGCTGGTCTGATCAGACTGTTGGGCATCGTGGGTTCATCCTCGTGGTTGACAGCGAGGTCGGTTGCTGGTTGGGTGTGTGTTGGTGGATCAATGATGGTAATGTCCTCTTCAAACTGTTCTTGGTTGTCAGTGAATCGCAATTTGGTCTGATCCAAATGCTTTCTGCACGTTTGTCCATTCAAAAGTTTGACAACAAACACTCTATTCCCCTCCTTGGCTAAAACAGTGCCAGCAACCCATTTGGGACCATGACCGTAATCAAGAACAAACACAGGGTCATTAACCTCAATGTCACGCGATACAGCCGCGTGATCGTGGTACATATGCCGGTGACGCCGAGTTTCTACATGATCATTAAGATCTGGGTGGACTAAGGAGAGCCTGGTTTTGAGTGCTCTCTTCATTAACAATTCTGCCGGGAGAACCCCGGTAAGCGAGTGGGGTCATGTGCGGTAGCTGAGCAGAGCCCGAGATAACCGGGTCTGCAGGGAACCGTCCGTCATGTGTTTCAAGCTCTGCTTGATAGTTTGGACTGTTTGTTCCGCTTGACCATTGGATGCAGGCTTAAACGGGGCAGACCTGACATGCTTGATGTCATTGCGGGTCATGAACTCGTTGAATTCCGAGCTGGTGAAACATGGTTCATTGTCACTAATAAGGACGCCGGGCAAACCATGGGTGGCGAACATGGCCCTGAGGCTTTCAATGGTGGCAGTGGACGTACATGATGACATTATTATACATTCAATCCATTTAGAGTAAGTGTCCACTGCTACGAAACATCTTTCTGAGAAAGGGGCCAGTGAAATCTACGTGGACCCTGGACCACGGTTTGGAGGGCCATGACCACAAACTCAGTGGGGCCTTCCTTGGTGCATTGCCCAACTGTGAGCAAGTGTTAGATTGGTGTACTTATGACTCCAATTCCGAGTCAATGCCGGGCCACCAAACGTGCGACCTGGCGATAGCCTTCATCATGACTTTGCCTGGGTGGGTACTGTGTAGGTCGCGTATAAACGTTTCCTTGCCTTTTTTTGGCAAAACCACGTGATTCCCCCATAGGAGACAACCCGAATGGATGGACATTTCATCCTTGCGTCAGTAAAACGGCTTAATTTCGTCTTGCATTTCCCTGGGAACAGCCGACCAGCTCCCATTAAGGACGCAGCTTTTTACTAGTGATAGCACAGGGTCCTGGCTAGTCCAGGTCCTGATCTGGTGAACTATGATGGGTGACCCCTCGCTCTCAAAAACATCCATTACAAGAAGCAAGTCTGTGGGTTGCGCCATTTCCACCCCGGTGGTGGGCAATGGTAGTCGACTGAGGGCATCAGCACAGTTCTCAGTGCCTGGTCTGTGGCGGATTACATAGTCATAGGCGGACAATGTTAGTGCCCATCATTGGATGCGGGACGAAGCATTGGTGTTAATACCTTTGCTTTCTGAGAACAGCAAAATGAGCGGTTTTTGGTCTGTTTCAATCGCGAACTGGAGTCCAAATAGGTATTGGTGCATTTTCTTAACCCCGTATACGCCTGCAAATGCTTCTTTCTCAACCATACTGTTGGCTCTTTCAGCCTTAGATAAATTCCTGGATGCATATGCAACCGGTTGCAGTTTGCCTGACACATTGGCTTGCTGTAACACACACCTGACCCCATACGGAGATGCATCACAAGCTAGTACTAAATGTTTACATGGGTCATACAATACAAGTAATTTGTTAGAACACAGCAGGTTTCTGGCCTTATTCAAGGCTGTCTCTTGAGATTTACCCCAAACCCAGTCGTCACCCTTGCGTAGCAATAAATGCAAAGGTTCCAGCAAAATGCTCAACCCCGCTAGAAAGTTCCCAAAATAGTTGAGGAGTCCCAGGAATGAACGTAGCTCCGTCACATTCTGTGGTCTGGGTGCATTCTTGGTGGCTTCCGTCTTGGAGTCTGTGGGTCTGATGCCGTCCGCTGCAATCTCTCCTCAGAAATTTGACATCTGGCACCAGGAAAACACACTTGGAGCGTTTCAGCCTGAGTCCCACTCTGTCCAGTCACTTTAAAACCTCTTCCAGGTTGTGCAAGTGTTCGGTGGTGTTGTGACCAGTGATCAGGATGTCGTCTTGAAACACCACGGTGCGCGGAACCGATTTCAGCAGACTCTCCATGTTCCTCTGGAAAATGGCCGCAGCCGAGCGAATCCCAAAAGGGCATCTGTGGTATATGAACAGTCCTTTGTGCATGTTGATGCAGGTCAATTTTTTTGAAGGTTCAGCCAGCTCCTGTATCATGTAAGCAGAGGTGAACAACTTCCCCTGCTAGCGTTGCGAACAGGTCATCCGCTTTTGGTAGTGGGTACTGGTCCTGTAACGAGACTCGGTTGATCGTTACCTTGTAGTCCCCGCAGATTCTGACCGTCCCATCACTTTTCAACACCGGAATAATTGGACTGGCCCACTCGTTGAACTCGACTGGCGATATGATTCCTTCTCGTTGAAGTCTGTCCAGCTCGATCTCGACTTTCTCTTGCATCGTTTATGGAACCGCCCGGGCCTTGTGATGAACGGGCCGTGCATCAGGGACTAGATGGATCTGCACTTTGGCACCTGTGAAGTTGCCGATGCCTGGCTCAAATAGTGACGGGAATTTGTTTAGCACTTGTGCGCATGAGGTGTCATCCACCGAAGACAGTGCTTTGATGTCGTCCCAGTTCCATCGGATCTTTCCTAGCCAGCTTCTGCTGAACAGCGTTGGGCCATCGCCTGGTACAATCCATAGTGATAAATCATGCACAGTTCCATCGTACGATACGTTCACTGCCGCACTGCCAATGACTGGTATGATCTCTTTGGTGTAAGTGCGCAGCTTTATGTGAATCTGGCTTAGTTTTGGCCTTTGTGCCTTGTTGCCCCACAGTTTCTCAAAAGCCTTCTGGCTCATAATTGACTAATTCGTCCCCGAGTCCAATTCTATGGAAACTGGAATGCCGTTTAATTTGACTTTCAACGTTATCAGAGGGCTTTTGGTGATGAAGGTGTGTACCCCATACACATCCTCTTCAGCCTCTGGTTGAGTTGCCTCTCTTACTCGTTCAGCGTGATCTGCGCTGGATCGATCATCTTCTACTGATTCTGCCACATGGTGAGTCACAGATTGTTTGCCTATTCGCTGGAGGTGCCCCATTGTTCCACAGCCTTTGCACACATAGTGCTTGAGTCGACATTGATGGGCTCTATGATTGCTCCTGCAGCGCCAACATGGTGTTAATGGATTGCATTCACACTCTGAGTCATCCTAGGTCTGGCCTCTGCAGGCGTGTAGGCCCCGCCATGTATAGTTCTGCCTGCTGAAGGCGTTATTTTATGCACAGTACTTGCCGGCGAGTTCCGATGCTGCAAAGATATCTGTTTAGTGTTATCGTTCGTGGACATGACAGCCTGGGCTATCGTGATGGCCTTGCTCAGAGCTGGGGATTCGGCAGACAGCAGTTTGTAAAGAATGACCTTGTGGCCGATTCCAAGCATGAAAAAGTCCCGCAACATTTCCCCAAAAATCCAGCAAATTCGCACGGTCCCGCAAGGCGTCTTAGGTTGGCGACATAGCTCGCCACGTCCTGGCCCTCGGAGCAGTGGTGCGTATAAAAGCGATACGTGGCCATTAAGATGCTTTCCTTCGCTTGAGGTGTTCCCGAACCAGTGTGCACAACTCTGCATATGTCTTGTCCGTTGGTTTCGTCGGTGCTAGCAGATTTTTGACGAGGCCATATATCGTGGACCCACAAACGGTGAGGAGAATCGCCGTGCGCTTGACCGCAGTATCTTCCGCATCCAGCTCGTTGGCCAAGAAGTACTGGTCAAGACACTCAATGAAGGCTTCTCAATCATCACCCTCAACATATCTCTCAAGAATACCAACGGCAGCCATAACCGCGTGAAAGTTTGTGATCTGTTACTCGTCGCCAATTGTTATGTTCAGAATAACTCCACAAGACTGTATACTTTAAGCTCAAACTGTTGTGACCTTGGTCTCTTTAATGTACCTCCAGAGTGAGGAAGCAGCATGGTAGTCTGCCTTTTATACCTGCTTGCCCGGGGTGTGCAGGTGACTCTTGGGTCTCCAACAGGTGCGCCCCCTGGTGGCAAGTCTTACACACTAGTAAAGTTTACATACATGACACATTGTGTTAATGCACCACAAAACCATCTTAAAGTGTGAAATTGTCCTATATAATATTAGCATTCCAATAACACTAAAGTGTTTTTATGAAATGCCTTTGCCCACTTTTTAGCAATCCATAAATTATAAATAGGGTAACATCTCATTAAATTGCAGGCAGAGGAATTTATTACTGAAGCATTTGTATGTTAATATAGCATAGCATGATTTCACCCATTTTTATTTAAGACAAAAATGAAAACTACCCTTCTCAGGAAGAATTCAGCTTTCGATTTTGAAGGTGCTGTGTGAGACTATCCTGACACCCCAGATGTGGAATCAGCCACAGTCTCTTGCGTTTTGATAGCCCTCCTCAGATGCAGACAGATGCTTG
This sequence comes from Pristiophorus japonicus, assembly GCF_044704955.1. NCBI lineage: Eukaryota > Metazoa > Chordata > Chondrichthyes > Pristiophoridae > Pristiophorus > Pristiophorus japonicus. Next base: position 259,924,369 of record NC_091978.1, on the reverse strand, counting down.
AAAGAGCTTTATAGACCAATGAATATTAAGCGGACATAAGGATAAAAGGGGAATAAGGAATAGAGTCAGGAAAGTGGACAGTGTTGGCGGGAACATAGGGCAACAATAGATTGCTGATGTAAGGTACGGAAAGGATATGAGAGATTTCAAGGTAAGGATCTCAAAGTCAATCCGCCGGGGCACAGGGAGCAAATGAAACTTGGCCTCATTAAGTTATTCAGGAGTGCACCAAATTGGTGTACTTAAAAATATTGAATTTTATGCTTTTTAGTTGAGTGATTGTAAAGATTTATCAATTTATTTGGGGAGCTCAGAAAGATACAAGCAGACTGCAGTAGGCAGTTTGGCCAGGTGCCTTAAGCCTGCACAGAATATAAACCCACATACAGTGCACTGTGAATCTTCAAAATTTATTAGTGCATAATCATATGAGTCCACCGTATAATAACTGCCTACCGCCTGTAATTTTTAAATTATTATTTACACAGTTAGTTCCTTATAAATACATGATTGTTCCAAGCACAATTTTAATTTAAGCATAGAATTTTAATTTATCAAATCATTTTGTATTTATTGTTCTGTAGAATCTTTGTTTTAAACACAATATGTTCTCCAATTATTCACACTTTTTGTTTTTCAACACACTGAATACTCTCAATCTAGCACGTGCAGAAAGGAATTTTTCATATATCATATTTTGTACAATGACATTTTTCAGTTTACAGCAATACGAGTGATTAAATGAGCAAGGATACAAATTTTACATGGTGTTTTTTTTGTAAGCACCCTTTAGAATAACCCTAATCGTATCTTAGCAACAGCCGTCATTTTAGTAGAATTCAGCTGTATGTTAGATACTGCTCTTCCAGTTAATCTCATCTCTTCTACTCTCCAATCACTGCTGCATATATCCAGGAATCTTGAAAAAGAGGAAGTGTATTTGCTGCAAAGTAAAGACTGATATTCTCCTGTCTTCCTTAAAGTAAAGTGGTTCCATCTTTATAGCATATCTACATTGCAATCTATTGAGCACAAATGAAACCTGTAGCATTGATGGTAGATTGAAGCATTGGTCAGTATTAAGCTTGAACTCAACAGCAACAACACTTTGCATTTATATAGTGCATTTAACATAGAAACGTCACAAGGCACTTTACAGAAGAAGACGATATTAAGAAGGGAGAGATTTAGATTTTAAGGAGGGTCTTAAATGAGGAGCAGGAAGTTGAGAAGTGGAGAGGTTTAAGGAGGGAATTCCAGAGCTTACGGCCTAAATGGCCAAAGGCACAGCCGCCAATGGTGAGGCAAAGGGAGTGGGGGATGGACAAGATCCAAAATTGGAAGAACGCAGAGTTATTGGAAGGTTGTAGAGCTGGAGGAGATTACAGGGATGTGGGGGAAAGAGCATTGAAAATATTTGAATGTGAAGTTGGACTACTGCTGGCTAACAGCGCCATTGAAAGTCTACAGTAATTTTACTGTTTTCACACAACACACTGAAAATATATTAGTTACATGTTATATTATTATTTTATGTGTATTCTACTTATGCTTATTACCAAATGTCTTTTACTCCATTCCCTTGAGCTCAATGGAGAACCAGACTTAGAAAGCTGCCAACAAGAAAACATATAAAATAAAAACAGAAAATGCTGGGAAATACTCAGCAGGTCAGACAGCGTCTGTAGAGAGAGAAACAGAGTTAATGTTTCAGATCCTGAAACCTTGGCCAGAATTTTTTTTACCTGGGCGAGTCAGGTGCAGCGGTCGGTGTTGCAAGCCGTTCCTCATTTCATCCCGCTCCTCAGAACAACGTTCCTTTAATGGTGCCTCTTAAGACAGGCCTGCATGTTACCCGGCCCTATTAAACGTCATTGATGATTCATTTCCAGCTGGGATATTTAAAGGACGCTTGTCCACATTGCATTTGAAGGTTCATCTGGGAGTGTGCGGGCACTATAATTTTAAATTAGGTCTTGCTAAGCATTGAACACATGACTCCACAGAGACAGAGGGCTGCACCCAAGTTCTCAAATGACACCCTCCATATACTTGTGGAGGGAGTGAGCATGCAGAGAGATCCTCTTCCCTTCTGATGGGTGCAACAGACCTCCGCAGCAAACCAAAAGAGCCTGACTGGAGATAGCAGGGGAGGTGAACAGCAGGGATATTGTGAGGAGGACCTGTGCAGTGCCGCAAGCACTTCAGTGATCTTATTAGATCAGGAAAGGTGAGTGCGAAGCCAAAGTCAACTTCATTCTGCTGTACCTTTCATCACATCCCCATCACTCTGCCTTCCCACACCTACTCCTGCACATCATTACTCACACCAACATATCTTGCACATCGACCCATCCCTCTCTATCTACATACTCACATCTCCATATGACTAACCAGCCCCCACACTCGCCCTAATCCTAATGCAATCATACCAAGTAACATCACACAAGGAGGCCATTTGGCAAGGCCACCACACTCCCTCATAGTCACCCTCTGCAGATGTAACCCATCCATTCCGTACACTCATTCCATCATTCTCACTCAAACTTTTCTTCCTTCTGTCCATGTAGGAGAAGAGAGCCCACAATAAGAGGGTGTAAGCATCGGCGTAAACATTGACGCAGACTTCAGGATTTTGGACTTTTAAGTTTTGGACATTGCTTTTCCTATTTAATTTACTGCAGAAGAGCTGACAGCATAACTGGGACAGTTCCAGGCATGTTTCACAGGAATACACATCAGGTGGGCGGGGATAGTTTGGGATGGGTCAATGGCTGAAAGCAGGAACCTCATCGCAGGTAGATGGCTGATGGAGAATCCTTTTGTCATGTACTGGGAACCCATCAGTGAGAGATCAGGTAAACTGGTCAGTGCTCAAGCCATCATCCTGGATGAGATAGCCCCGGAGTGCGGGAACCTCAGGACAAAGGAAGCTATTGGGCACCCAGACTCGTTGGAGTCTGTATCCCCAGGAAGAGCCCAGTAACAATGGCACAGGCCGGAGATGTGATTCATGTTCTTTAGTTGGACTGCTTCAGGCAAAGGACTGGTTTTTGGCGCGAGGATTCAGCAAGCATTTTTCAGGTATAAGAAAAGGCAGTTTGCTGCCATTTCTCTCTCTCGCTCCTCTTCTATGCTTGCTTGCTTCGTTCAACGCATTCAAGGACCAAGCACTCCGTCTGGGATGAAGAAAATAAACCATCATCTATGAGCAAAGAGAGCCTCGCTATTTTGACTGGGAAGCTGACCTTAAGACTGGGACTTGGAAACCACAGATTGGTACAGTACTAGAAGATTCACCTCCTCGGGAGAAGCAGCACGTAAGCCAAAGGGGTAACTGGTGAGCATTATCCCAGCCCACACATCCTTTGGACCACCACAACATGTAAAGGGGTGTTGTGTGCCCAACCAAGCTTTAGGGGTTTAGTGGGGAGGTCCTGCGCAGATCATAGGCATACGCACAGTCTGTTGGACAGATTCGGTGGTGCGCTATTGATCCAAACGGGTGTTTTAGTCGTGGGTACTTTGCAATAGGGGCCTGTTCAGACGGGCCAGTGTTGTGTGTTGTACTGTGTTTGTTTTACACCACCAGGGTGTGTTTTACTGGAAGTAGATGTGTGCTTTAACTTGAATAAAAGCATTGTGACGGTTGAGACCGAAAGATCTGTCTATAACTGAGTATTCTGTTCACTACTATAATTCCCAGATCTAGAACTGTTGTGGGGGAGGAGGGGAGGGGTGATTCGAAACCACCAGGGGCAAAACCACTTAAAGAATCTGGCGACTGGGGCAGACAGAGTGACAGATAGTTATGGAAGATCTCAAGGTCAAGAGATCGACAGTGGGGATAGGATTTCCTCGTACGTACTCAGAAAAGTTAATGTAACACAGCAGTGGGTGTTAGACCTGTTGCGGGCTGAGAGTCCTGAGGACAAAGCTTCTGAGTGGATGGGGAGTAAGGAGCACAAAAAGGCAAAAGAAAAGGCCATTTGCCTCTTGTGTTTCAGAAACAAGTCCAGCTGCTCAGGGAGCAGGTTGGTAAGCTTAAGGCAGAGCTCCAAGAGTCAGAGGAGCAGTCAGCCGCAAGGGCCACAGTGGGGAACAGATTAGTGGATGGGTTACGCGAGGAGAGGAAGGAAAGGCGCACTCAGGAGGAAACCTCCTGTAACACCGGGGAGTACCTGCAATGCAGGGTCACCGAGGCCAAGCTCAACGAGCAGGCTGTACGGGAGGAGAACGCCCGCTTAACGGGTAAAGTTGATGGGCTGGAGGGGCAACTGAGAGATATTAAGACAGCTTACAGGATAGCTAGCAGTAGGGGGTTTGAGAGTGGGAATCACGGGCCCTGACAAGAAAAAATCCAAAGATTGACTCAAGCTCTATCCAAAGCCAAAGGCATGGTTTGCTTGATAGCCCTGGGGGAAGCTCGGGTAGACTGGGAAGAGGAAGGAGAAGATAGCGAGGATTGGGGGCAGGGTAGGGACGTCCGACCACTGCCTGAAGCGCCACAGGGACCGATGTGTCCCATACGGCAGCAGAAGTACGGTCCGCCCGTAGACGGCGGGAGTCAGGGCACGCTCAAAGCGATTTTGTGGTTCCATTCACCACCCCGCAGCTGCAGAATATGATCTCGGGGGTGCCCAAGTTAAAGAAAGAAGGGGACCTCTCAGTTCACTTCACCGAGGTGGACCAGATTGAGGGGATTAACGGGTGTAGTGAGGCCGAGGCACACAAACTGTTGCTGTTTTCCCTGGATGGGAAACTGTATCAGGCCCTATCCGCCGAAACCAAACAGGGACAGGGGATCTCGGCCGGCTTAAAGGAGGAAATCCTGAGAGCCATGGGTCACACCCAGGGTTCTCTAGAGTAGAGGGGACACTGCAACTAGCAGGGGAAGCACCTCAGTCATTCGTGGATAGGCTCTGGCCTGTCTACGAAAAGGCCATGGGTGGGGTGCTCGACAGAGCACAGTTGAAGGGGGTCCAAGAAACCATTGGCTCAGGACCTTTGTGGCAAACAGTTTGCCATGAATAAGGGTAAAAGCGGAGGCCTGGTTTGACTCCGAGGACCTTGTGAATACAGAGGCCGGAGTGCTCAGTCACCTGGCCTTTAAAACCGGCTCAGAGGAGGTGAAACCAAGTAAGTGCAAGGTACATGAAATGAAGGCCAGTGAGGCTAGTAAAAAGGAATGGTGTCAGGAAGGGGTTAGCGCAGGGAAATCTAGGACGTGTTTCGGGTGTGGGAAGACGGGGCACTGGAGGAAAGACTGCCCGGCCCCAAGGAGGGGGCAAGGCAAAAGGGATCATCCAGTGGCTAAGACGAAACCTGTCGAGGCAAAGGGACTGACCACGGAACAACTTGATGTTCTGTTGGCAGCCCCATCGGACAGTTTTTGTGCTAGAACAGGGAAGGGTAGACGCTGCTGTGAGCAGGGAAATCCCGACCGCTGCGGTAATCCCACCACCCTGACTAGCAAGCACCCAGCCTGAGTACCTGTGTTCGCTCACGTACGATGACTAGAGTAGACGATGTGTGAGGATGGGGGTGGGGAAGGTTGAGGAGAAGTACTTGGTGGACACCAGGCCTTCGAGCATGGTGATCCATGCGAGGAACCAACCGATTCTCCCATGTCCAGCAAAGTTCCATTCAGTCTCGTGGGGTTCACCAGGAATGAGCAGGCTGGGGCGATGTCCAGGCTGTTAGCCATAGATTTAGGATCCCTTCACACCAGGTGGGAATGCGTCCTAATAAAGTGGGAACAGCCAGGGTCAGGAATCCATGGGGCCGACTTTATGTTAGCCCACAGGATTATAGTGGATTTGAGGAATCACTGCCTTTGGGGAGCAGTGGGTTCCGATAAGGAGAAAGAAGCTGTAGTGATCCCAAGGAAAGGGGAAGGAAAAGGCAACATGAAGCCGAAGGGGAGTTACGACCTAGAGTAATTGGTCAATGCTACCCCGGCCGAGTACCAGGCATACGTGCGGGACAACATCGCATTGTTCGCCACACACAAGCACAACTTTGGTAGGGTGACGGGGATGGAAGTCCAAGGACAGGGGGACCCCGTGTCACAGCTACAGAAGCAGTACAGTTTCCCCAGAGAGGCAGAGGCTGACTTGGGGACAGCACTGGGATCCCTGGTAGCACAGGAAGTGTTGAGACCCATAGCCACACACATGAACTCGCCACTGTTGTGTATGCAATAACTCAATAGACTGAATACTGTTAGCTCCGAACAGGTACAAACCTGGCTCTACTTTATTCGGGCCCAAAGTGATTACATTACAAGATGGCTTTTTATACCTGGGCCGCACACACGTGCACACAGTCCAATGACCTCCAACAGTGGTGCCACCTGGTGGATAGTAAACCCAAGCATACATACATGACAATATCCCCCTTTAAGATATTAGTAACAGTCTTTTTACAAATTGAGACGGTTCAGAGCTTTCCGCTCCCAAGTTGATCGTCTCAATTCAACTCCGGCCTTGGGCGAGCATTCTGAGTCTGTTATGACTGGGGGCTGGGTAGCCGATCTGATGGGAGTGGCAATGACCACATCAGGGATTGAAAGTCCAGATTCATTGACCATGTCAGTAATTTGAAAGTCCAGATTCATTGATGACAGCGGAGTCCTCTGATGACTGAGGGTAGGTTGGTTGGTCACTGATTGTGTCTTCCTCAGACTGTTGCAGTTCATCCATGTGCCGCAGCTTTATCTGATCAACGTGTTTCCTGCATGTCTGCCCATTCTTGAGCTTAACGATAAACACTCTGTTACCCTCCTTGGCCGTAACAGTACCATTTGGGATCTTGACCATAATTCAGTACATACACAGGATTATTGATACAAATGTTGCATGATACAGTATCGCGATCATGATACCCTTGCTGACTTTGACATCTGTATTCGACATGATTATTCAAGTCAGGGTGGACACGAGAGAGCCTGGTCTTGAGACCTCTCCATCAATAGTTCAGCAGAGGAGACCCCGGTAAGCGTATGGGGTCTTGTCCAGTAACTAAGCAATATGCGTGACTAGCGAGTTTGCAGTGAACCTTGAGTTACACGTTTCATAATCTGCTTGATGGTTTGTGTTATATATGTAAACCTGTAAATACATTATGTAGCCACCAGAGGGCTCATCCCCTGGAGTCCCAATGGATCCCACAATCCCTTGGGAGCACTTGTACTTTGAGCTCACAGTATCTAGTCAGACTCTTTATTCATACATAACAACTGGCGACGAGAAATAGATGATGAACCCAATGATGCAGAGAACAGTGGGTATCCTGGAGAAATTTTAGGAGGGAGATGATTGGGAAATCTTCATGGAGCAACTCGACCACTACTTTGTGGCTAACGAGCTGGAAGGAGAAGCGAACGCTGTCAAATGAAAGGCGATTCTCCGCACCGTCTGCGGGGCACCAACGTATGGCCTCATGAAAAATCTGCTTGCTCCAGTGAAACTCCCAGAGAAATCATACAATGATTTGTGCACACTGGTGCGGGAGCATCTGAACCCGAAGAAAAGCGTTCTGATGGCGAGGTACCGGTTCTACACCTACAAAAGGTCTGAAGGCCAGGAAGTGGCGAGCTATGTCGCCGAGCTGAGACGCCTTGCAGGACATTGCGAATTTGAAGTACATTTAGAGCACATGCGCAGGGACTTCTTCGTACTTGGCATTGGCCATGAAGTGATACTTCGCAAACTTTTGATTGTAGAGACCCAAACCTTGAGTAAAGCCACAGCGATAGCCCAGTTATTCATTGCCACCAGTGACAATACGAAGCAAATCTCTCAGCACACGAGTGCTGCTACAAGTACTGTGAACAAAGTGATGTTGTTTTCAAATCGCAACATACAGGGCAGGCCCCACATGCCTGCAGCTGCATGTCCGCAGATGTCTCAGTGTCCACCATCAAGGATGATGAATGCAAGGCCATTAAAACCTTGATGGCGCCGCGGGGGTGATCATCGTTTCCATTCATGCCACTTTAAAAGGTACGTTTGCAAGGGCTGTGGAATAATGGGACATCTCCAATGTATGTGCAGGTGAGCTGCAAACCCTGCTAATCCTGCAAACCACCATGTTGCAGAGGAGGACAGATCCATGGCAGATCACGACGAACCAGAGCCTCAGACCGAGGAGGCAGAGGTATATGGGGTGCACACATTTACCACAAAGTATCCCTCGATAATGCTGAAGGTTGAATTAAATGGACTCCCGGTGTCAATGGAGCTGGACACTGGCGCGAGCCAGTCCATTATGAGTAAAAAGACTTTCGATAAATTGTGGTGCAGCAAGGCCTCAAGTCCAGTCCTGACTCTCATTCGCGCAAAGCTGAGAACTTACACAAAGGAACTGATTCCCGTAATCAGCAGTGCTACTGTAAAGGTCTCCTACAATGGAGTGGTGCACAAGCTACCGGGCGATGGTCCCATGCTGCTCGGCTGGAGCTGGCAGGGAAAGATACGCTGGAACTGGGCGCTCTCGTCCGTTGATGACACTTCATGTGCCCAGGTCTTAAACAAGTTCCCCTCGCTGTTCGAACCAGGCATCGGGAAGTTCTAAGGAGCAAAAGTGCAGATCCACCTAATTCCAGGGGCGCGACCCATCCATCACGAGGCGAGAGCAGTACCGTACATGATGAGAGAGAGAGGGTGGAGATCGAACTGGACCGGCAGCAACGAGAGGGCATCATTTTGCCAATCGAATTCAACGAGTGGGCCAGTCCAATTGTTCCATTCCTCAAGGGAGACGGCACCGTCAGAATCTGTGCTGATTACAAAGTAACTATCAATCGTTCCTCCCTGCAGGATCAATACCCACTAGCAAAGGCAGATGACCTTTTTGCGACGCTGGCGGGAGGAAAAACGTTCACGAAACTGGCCTTGACCTCGGCCTACATGACGCAGGAGCTGGAGGAATCATCGAAGGGCCTCACCTGCATCAACACGCACTAAGGTCTCTTCGTCTACAACAGATGCCCGTTTGGGATTCGATCAGCCGCGGCAATATTCCAGAGAAACATGGAAAGTTTACTGAAGTCAGTCCCGCGAATAGTGGTCTTCCAGGACGACATCTTGGTTACAGGTCAAGACATCGTCGAGCACCTGCAGAACCTGGAGGAGGTTCTTAGTCGACTCAACCGCATGGAGCTCAGATTAAAACGCTCAAAGTGCGTTTTCCTGGTGCCTGAAGTGGAGTTCCTGGGGAGAAGAATCGCAGCGGACGCCATCAGGCCCACCGATTCGAAGACTGAGGCAATCGAGAACGCACCGAGGCCACAGAACGTGACGGAGCTGCGGTTGTTTCTAGGACTCCTGAACTACTTTGGGAACTTCTTACCGGGTCTCAACAAACTGTTAGGACCACTGCACGCCTTACTGCGTAAAGGAGACAAATGGGTATGGGGTAAAAGCCAAGAAAATGCCTTTTTAATAGCTAGAAAATTGTTATGCTCAAACAAATTGCTTGTGTTGTATGATCCATGTAAGTGTTTAGTACTAGCATGTGATGCGTTGTCGGACGGGGTCGGGTATGTATTGCAACAAGCTAATGAATCTGGGAAATTGCAACCGGTTCCTTATGCATCCAGAAGTCTGTCTAAGGCTGAGCGAGCCTACAGCATGATTGAAAAAGAAGCATTAGCATGTGTTTATGGGGTAAAGAAAATGCATCAATATCTGCTTGGGCTCAAATTTGAATTGGAAACTGACCATAAACTGATGATAGCTTTTTTCCGAAAGTAAGGGGATAAATATGAATGCATTGGCCCACATCTAGAGATGGGCACTCACGTCCGCGTACAACTAAGCCATCCACCACAGGCCAGGCACAGAAAACTCTGCAGATGCTCTCAGTAGGGTGCCATTGCCCATCACGGGGGTGGAAATGGCACAGCCCGCAGATTTAGTCATGGTAATGGAAGCATTCGAGAGTGAGCAATCACCCGTCACAGCCCGACAGATTAGAACCTGGATGAGCCAGGACCCCTTACTGTCCCTAGTAAAAAGCTGTGTGCTTCATGGGAGTTGGTCCAGTGTCCCATTGGAAATGCAGGAAGAGATAAAGGCGTACCAGCGGCGCAAAGATGAAATATCTATACAGGCAGATTGCCTTCTGTGGGGGAATCGGGTACTGGTCCCCAAGAAGGGCAAGGACACCTTCATCAGTGATCTCCACAGCACTCACCCAGTCATTGTAATGATGAAAGCGATAGCCAGATCCCACGTGTGGTGGCCTAGTATCGATGCGGACTTAAGAGTCCTGCATGCACAAATGTAACACGTGCTCGCTGTTAAGCAATGTAGCCAGGGAGGCGCCACTAAGTTTATGGTCTTGGCCTTCCAAACCGTGGTCCAGGATCCATGTCGACTATGCAGGCCCGTTTTTGGGTAAAATGTTCCTAGTGGTTGTAGATGCGTACTCCAAATGGATTGAATGTGAGATAATGTCGGCAAGCACGTCCGCTGCCACCACTGAAAGCCTGCGGGCCATGTTTGGCACGCACGGCCTGCCTGATGTCCTTGTGAGCGACAACGGGCCATGTTTCACCAGTGCCGGTTCAAAGAGTTCATGACCCGTAATGGGATCAAACATGTTACATCTGCCCCATTCAAACCAGCATTCATTGGCCAGGCAAAGAGAGCAGTGCAAACCATCAAGCAGGCGGCTTCAACAAAGTACATATCATGGGCCCAAGTTTCGAGCCACGCCTAGAACGGCGCAGTCCCGACCTGGACGTCCGTTTTTCGCGCCACAAAGTGCGCCTAAAAAAACCCTCCGTATTCTCCACCTCCCTGCAGGCTCTCTGGCCCTCGGCGCAGCGCAGCGCAGCAGGAGCTGTAGGGGGCGGAGCCAGGTCCCTGCGCTGAAAACAGTGCCGGGACCTCTGCACATGCGCGCTACAGTGGGCACGCAAGTGCAGTAGCTCCAGGCGCCCAAAACTGTGTGGGAGGGGCCCGAAGCACGCAGCCCCAAGCCCTGGCCAAATGGCCTCACTGGGGCTGCATGAATAAGGCTCCTCCCACGGCCAGCTCCTACTTCCTCCCGACCCAACTCGACTCCCGCTTCCTGCCTCCCGCCCCCGCCACCGGACCGGACCGGACCCGACACCCGCTCCCCCCGCCCCCCGGACTGGATCCGATCTGACCTCCCTCCCCCCGACCTGACCTCCCTCTCCCTCCCCCCGAACCGAACCGACCTCCCTCCTACCACGCCCCCGACCCGACCCAACGCCACCTACCTGTAAATCTGGTGCTGGGGATGGGCCCTGCCCGAAGTCTCGGGCCCGGCCCGTTCAGCCTCCCTCCCCCTTCTCCTTCCCCCCCCACCCCCCCAATCTCCTTCCCCCCCCCCAATCTCCTTCCCCCCCCCCAATCTCCTTCCCCCCCCCCAATCTCCTTCCCCCCCCAATCTCCTTCCCCCCCCCCAATCTCCTTCCCCCCCCCCAATCTCCTTCCCCCCCCCCAATCTCCTTCCCCCCCCGAATCTCCTTCCCCCCCCAATCTCCTTCTCCCCCCCAATCTCCTCCCCCCCCCCCAATCTCCTTCTCCCCCCCCAATCTCCTTTATCCCCCTTCTCCCCTTTATCCCCTTCCCCCCCTCTCCCCTTCTCCCCCCCCATCCCTCCCCCTTCTCCCCCATCCCTCCCCCTTCTCCCCCTTCCCTCCCCCTTCTCCCCCTTCCCTCCCTCTGCTCCCCCCTCTCTTCCTCTACCCCCCTCCTCCCCTCCCCTCGCTGTCAGAAACAAAGACACTGACAGACAGAGAATGAGAGACACACAGACAGACAGAGAGAGAGAGACACCGACAGAGACACACTGAGGGGGGCATCCCAGCACGCTGTTGGAGGGCTCCCGGTGCTGCAGTTGGTAAGTAGAAAATGTTTTATTTATTGATTTTTTTTTAAAATTATTTTTTATTAATTTTTTTTGATTGATTTATTGGTTGATTTATTGATGTATTTATCATTTATTATTGATGATGGCTCTTTATTTGTAAAACTGAAGTGTTTAATGTTTGTAAACTTCCCTTTAAACAACCCCCCCCACCATTCCCTACGCCTGATTTGTAACCTACGCCTGATTTTCTAAAGTGTAGACAAGGTTTTTTCGAGCGTACAAAAATCTTTACTTACTTCATTCTAAGTTAGTTTGGAGTAAGTTTTCACTCACGAAACTTTGAAATCAGGCGTAAGTGGCCGGACATGCCCCCTTTTGAAAAAAAAATTCTGTTCCAAAGTGAAACTGTTCTAACTGACTAGAACTGGAGCAAACTAAATGACGAGAATTCCGATTTCTAAGATACTCTGTTCTACACCAGTTGCTCCTAAAAATCAGGAGCAAATCATGTGGAAACTTGGGGCCCATGATAGTGCAAATGTGTCACGCGAAATTGAAATCAATGATTCTGTATTTGTGTTGAACTATGGACAAGGTCCCAAGTGGCTTCCTGGCACTCTTGTGGCCAAAGAGGGGAGTAGGGTGTTTCGGGTCAAACTTTCAAATGGACTCATCTACCGGAAACACTTAGGCCAAATCAAACTCAGATTCACAGACTATCCAGAGAAACCCACGTTGGATCCTATCTTCTTTGACCCCCACAACATATACATGAGTGGCAACCGACACCGCTGTTGACCACGAAGCAGAACCCATCACCCACAGCAGCCCAGCAGGACTCACCACACCAGGCAACCCAGCAAGGCCAGCTGCACAGCAGCCCAGCGAGGGCCCAACAAGCGATTCACCAAAACCAGCATTTGCACCGAGACGATCAACCAGGGAAAGAAAGGCCCCAGATCGACTCGCCTTGTAAATAGTTACACTATTGACTTGGGGGAGGAGTGTTGTTATATATGTAAACCTGTAAATACCTTGTGTAGCCACCAGAGGGCTCATTCTCTGAAGTCCCAAGGGATCCCACAATCCCTTGGGAGCACCTGTACTTAAGGAGGTCTCTTAAGGAGAGGCACTCTGGAGACGTGCAATAAAAGACTCTCACACTTTACTTTGAGCTCACAGTATCTAGTCAGACTCTTTATTCATACATAACAGTTTGGACCGCAGGCTCTGTTGTCCATTGGATGCGGGTTTGAATGGTACCATTGAGTTTCATGAACTTTTGAAACTCCATACTGGTGAAGCAAGATCCGTTGTCTCTTACAACAATGTCAGGCAGACCATGCGTAGCAAACATGACATGAAGGCTCTCAATGTTAGCTGTAGATGTGCTGGATGACATGATTGTACACTCTATCCACTTGGAATAAGCATCCACCACAACTAAGATCATCTTTCCCAGGAAGGGACCTGCAAAGTCGATGTGGATCCATGTGGTCGTGGCCATGGTTTAGATGGCCACGACCACAGACTCAGCGGCGATTCCGCTGGTGCTTTACTAAGCTGCATGCATGTTTTGCACTGATGCACACATGATTCCAGATCACAGTCAATTCCAGGCCACCATACATAAGACCTGGCAATGGCTTTCATCATGACAATACCGGGATGCATGCTATGTAGATCATGCACAAATTTCTCTCCGCCTTTCTTGGGTATAACAACACAACTACCCTACTGTATATAATCTGATTGAATGGATAGTTGGTCTTTGTGACGGATGTAAGGTTTGGTCTCCTCGCACATTTTCTTGGGTATGGCAGACCAATCACCAATAAGGATACAACTTTTCACAACCGATAATATCTGGTCCTGGCTGATCCAGGTCTTAACTTGTTGGGCCGTGACAGGGGTTCCTTCACTTTCAAAAGCATCCATGACTAACAGTAGGTCTTCTGGTTGTGGCGTTTCCACCTCTGGTGTGGGCAATGGCAGATGGCTCAATGCATCGGCATAATTCTTAGTGCCAGGTCTATGGCGAATGACATAATCATAGGCAGATAATGTCAGCGCCCACCTCTGGATGTGGGACGATGCATTGGTATTGATACCTTTGTTTTCCGAAAACAATGAAATGAGTGGCTTGTGATCTGTTTCCATTTCAAACCGAAGACTAAACAGGTACTGATGCATCTTTTTAACCCCATACACACAGGCTAGTGCTTCTTTCTCTACCATGCTGTAGGCTCTTTCCGCTTTGACAAATTTTTTGAAGCATATGCAACAGGTTGTAATTTGCCCGACTCATTAGCTTGTTGGAGCACGCAACCAACTCCATATGATGAAGCATCACAGGCCAATACTAGATGCTTACACGGATCATAATGTACCAGCAGCCTGTTAGAGTGAAACAGATTAGTAGCTTTCTCAAAAGCTCTATCTTGAGAAGCACCCCAAACCCAGTTGTCGCCTTTTCTTAGCAGCATGTGCAGTGGCTCTAATACGGTGCTCAATCTAGGTAAGAAATTACCAAAGTAGTTGAGTAGACCAAGGAACGAACGCAGCTCCGTCACATTCTGAGGCTTGGGTTCATTTTTGATGGCCTTGGTTTTCGAGTCTATAGGCCTGATACCGTCAGCAGCAATTTTCCTCCCCAGAAATTCAACTTCCGGTGCCATGAAGACGCACTTCGAGCATTTCAGTCTGAGTCCCACTTTGTCCAGACGATGTAGAATCTCTTCCAAGTTGTTCAGCTGTTCGGCGGAGTCACGACCTGTGACCAGTATGGTCATCTTGGAACAGGACGGTTCTGGGGACAGACTTCAGTAGACTGTCCATGATCCTCTGAAATATGGCTGCAGCCGAGCGAATTCCAAAAGGGCACCTGTTGCCAATAAACAGTCCTTTATGAGTGTTGATGCACGTAAGTTTTTTCGACGTGTCGACCAGCTCCTGTGTCATGTAGGCCGACGTCAGATCCAGTTTTGTGAATGACTTCCTCCCAGCTAGCGTTGCAAATAGGTCATCAGCCTTCGGTAATGGGTATTGATCCTGTTTCGAAACTCGGTTGATCGTAACCTTGTAGTCTCCACATATCCTGACAGTGCCATCACTTTTCAACACGGGAATAACGGGACTGGCCCATTTGTTAAATTTGACTGGTGATATGATCCCTTCACGCTGGAGTCTGTCCAGTTCAATTTTGACCTTCTCCCTCATCATGTTCAGAACTGCCCGAACTTTATGATGGACGGGTCTTGCATCCGAGTCCATGTGGATCTGCACCTTGGCTCCTGTGAAATTGCCAATGCCTGGTTCAAACAGTGAGGGGAACTTGCTCAGCACTTGAGCACATGGAGTATCCTCCTCCAACGACAACGCTTTGATCTTGTTCCAGTTCCATTTGATTTTTTCTAACCAGTTCCTGCCGAACAGCATTGGCTATTGCCTGGAACAATCCATAACAGTAAATTGTGAACCGCACCATCATACGACACCTTGATTACTGCACTGCCAATCACCGTTATGAGTTCTTTAGTGCACGTACGCAACTTGGCATTGACTGGACTCAGCTGAGGCCTCACAGCCTTAGTATCCCACAGCCTGTCGAATGTCCTCTGGCTCATTATTGATTGACTTTCACCCATGTCCAATTCCATCGATACCGGCACGCCATTAAGTTTTACATTAATCATTATCGGATGGCTTTTTGTTAGGAACAAATACAGTCCATACAATTCCTCCTCTGGTATCTTGGATTGCATATCCGGATCCGTGCTAGACTGGTCATCATCCTCCTCGTGGTGTGTCGCAGCACGCTTGCTCAGTTGCGGACACATGCGCTGGAGATGCCCCATTCTCGAACAGCCTTTACAAATATACTGTTTAAATCGATACTGATGATGCCGATGATTTCCCCCACAACACCAACACGGTGTGATATTGGATTATTTCCTGTTGGCGGACTTTGAGCAGCCACAGGTTTCGCGTATGCAGTCGGGTAGGGCCTGCCATATGCAGCTCTGCCAAATGACGATACTATCTTGTTTACAGTACTTGCCGTGTTCTAATTTTTCAATGATATCTGCTTTAAGCTTTTGTCCGTCGTCATGCATGATTGAGCAATCGTGATGGCCTTGCTCAAATCCAGCGTCTCCACCACCGGTAGCTTACGCAGAATCACCTCATGGTTGATGCCGATTACAAAGAAGTCCCGCAGCATGTCTGCCAATGCAGTTTCGAACTTACACGGTCCAGCTAGACGTCTTAGGTCAACAACGAATTCCGATACATCCTGACCCTCAGAACGAACGTGCGTATAGAATCGATATCTTGAAATGATGATGTCTTCATCTGGTTTGAGATGGTCACGTACCAAAGCACACAATGTTTCATAGTCCTTGTCCATTGAACTTAAGGGTGAGAGGAGATTCTTTATGAGTCCATAGGTTTTCGGACCACAAACCGTGAGAAGGACCGCCTGGCGCCTAACTGCGTCTGCCTCTTTCTCCATTTTGTGGGCCACAAAGTACTGGTTCAAGCGGGCTACAAAGTCTGCCCAATCTTCTCCCTCCACAAATCGCTCCAGAATTCCAATTGCGCTCATTTTTGCATGCAAAATTTCTTGTTACCTCATCGGCAAATGTTGTGTATGCAATAACTCAATAGACTAAATACTGTAAACTCCGCACAGGTACAAACCTGGCTATACTTTATTAGGACCCAAAGTGATTACATTACAAGGTGGCTGACCTTTTATATCTGGGCCGCATACACATGCGCACAACCCAATGACCTCCGACAGTGGTGCCACCTGGTGGCTAGTAAAACCAAGCATACATACATGACAGTCACTTTGGCCAGTTAGGAAACTGGACCAGCTGTGGAGAGCCACCATGGACTATCGGGTGCTCAACAAAAACATCCCAGCCTGCGTGCCCACAGTCGCAGCCGTAGTTGATCTGATAGGGAGTTTTCCAGCAACCACAACCACATTTACCGTGCTGGACATTTCAAATGGGTTTTGGTTGATTCCCCTGAAACGGGAAGACCAGTACAAGCTTGCCTTCACTTTTAAGGGACAGCGGTACACATGGACATGCCTTCCCAGGGATTTCATAACAGCCCCCCCGTGTTCCACCAGTGCATGGCAGACGCCTTAAATGGATTCAGCAGACCTCAGCAGTTGGTGTAATATGTGGACGATTTGCTTTTGTTCTCTGATGAGGGGGAGGAGCATGGTCCACTGGTGGCCGAGCTGCTGAGAGAGACAGGGTTCAAGGTCAATCCTAAGAAAGCTCAGATTGGTCAGAGGGAAGTAAAATTCCGAGAGGGCTATAGACGAGGCCAAAGGGAAGGCAGTACAGGAGTTAGCAGCTCCCACGACAGTGACAGGGGTGAGATCCTTCCTGGGGCTCATGGGGTACTGCAGGGATTTTATTGAAGATTACGTCACCACGGCAGCCCCTCTGCTTCGGCTCCTCCGCAAGGGAGTTGGATGGGAGTGGGATGAGGACTGCACGGCAGCGTTTAATCGCCTCAAGGGAGACCTGCAGACGGCACCCGCATTAGGGGTGATTAATGGTGGGGAGGACTTCTTTTTGGAAGTAGCAGCCAGCGGGGACAGTTTGAGCGTGGTGCTGCTCCAAGAGCGGCATGGCAAACTGAGGTCTGTGGTGTACTCATCAAGAGTCCTCACAGATGTAGAACGGAGATATTCCAATTGCGAGAGGCATCTCCTAGCCACGCATTGGGCTGTAAAGCACTCACAGCTCTTTACGGGATTGTCCCTGCTCGTTCTATTAACCCACCATACCCCCACTCAGGTGTTATTAGATGGGAGGATAAAAGAAAGCCCACTGGACTTTATTGCTCTCACAAATGCATCTGAGAGTGCAAGGCCTGAGTGAGCCCAAGTTGGCCGCCAACATGATCTCACCAGGAATGGCCCACAAGTGTACGGTGGAAGGGGTATGCGACGTGGACGTAGGATTCAGAGCTGGGTTACACCCAACCGGCCGCGAGATCTATGTCGATGGGTCTAGTTCGGTAATGAATGAGGAGCGTTTCACTGGGTGCGGGATTTATGACCCTACGGCTGAGATAGCAAGGGCCATTAAACTCCTGAGGGCTCAGCACACCGAACTGTCAGCCGTGGTGTATGTTGTTACCCACGCCGACGAGTTCCCGGCCCCATACACCATCTGCTCAGATTCCATGTTTATGTGCAATTCGTGTACTGAATACTTGGCCATCTGGGCTCGTCGTAGTTTCACATCCGCAGAGGGGAAGCCCTTAGCAACAGCATGGTTGCTGAGAAAGGTCTTAGAGGCCACAGGGACCCCGGGAAGTCATTACATTCACAAAGTAAGGGCTCACTGTAAGACAGAGCCCAGAGGGGAAGGCAACCAAAGGGCAGATGAGTTAGCAAAGGAGGGAGCCAGGGAAGGAGTTTTTTGGGATCCATATGGGTCCAGCCCAGTAGCAGCGATCTGGGACAAAGGGGGGACATCAGGGAGTGCAGGGGCAGCATTGGCAAGTCCAGGCACAGGATCCCGTCCTCAAGGTCGACATGGAGCAGCTAGCTAAGGGCAAGAAGGTAGAAGGTCCGTTCGGGGTAGCAGGTATCACAGTGAAGGAGGGGATGCTCTTTAATGGGGATCGGTGGATAGTTTCTGAGATGCAGGGAATTCCTCCAGTTGGCCCACGGGGGCGCAGGATGGGACACCCAGGGCCAGAGACTACCTGGCAAAGGGTAGAACAGGCAGGGTGGTGGCCGCAAATGCGCAGACTGGTGTGCGCGGCGAACAACCCCAAACCGCAACGTAGGGAGGTTCCCATGGGGCACACAAGTCGGTACAGGTCGATTACATCGGACCATTGCCCACCACAAATGGGGGGGGGGGGCTACAAGTGCTGTTTGGTCCTAGTAGACATGTTCGCCAAGTGGGTGGAAGCCTTCCCTTGCCGATTGCATTGGCGATGGCATTGGTGATGGCAAGGATTTTAGTAAGGGAAGTGTTCTCCAGGTGGGGACTGCCACAGATCGTGGAGTCTGACCAAAGGAGCCACTTCACGGGGCAAATCATGCAGGCCACCTTGAAGGTTCTGGGGATAGAGGGTAAATGGCATGTGGCTCACAACCCACATTCATCAGGGGTGTGGAGCGACTCAATCGGACCATCAAAGAAAGTCTGCGGAAGGAAACAGGGACGTCCCCAAAAAAGTGGGATGAGGTCCTGCCGTTAGTTGTGATGGGGTCTGAGCCAGCCTCTCCAGAAGCACAGGGTAATTCCCCGCATGAGCTCATGACCAGGAGAGTCATGCACACGCCCACCCATATTCTGGCATCTGTTCTCACCGAGGGTCAAGTGAGAGAAGTAAACCTGGGATAAGTTTGTCAAGAATCTGTACGAGAGGTTGAAGCAGATTCAATAGCAGGCAGCCAGTAACATGGGGAAGCAGCACCAGAGTAATCAGTTGCTGCTCGAGCCCCAGAGAACGCATGAGTGGAAGATAGGGGACCAGGTGATGGTCCGAAACTACGCTTGCATAGGGACGTTTGAGCCATTGTATATGGGACTTTACAGTATAGTGGATAAGGCAAGCCCCATGGTTTACACGGTTAAACGTCCAAGGCGCACAAAGTGGTTCCATGTGAACCAGTGTAAGTTGTTTAACCCGGGTGAGGAAAGGAAAGAAACACCAAGGCTCTGTAAACAGCATGGTGGACACGGGTCTTCCTCCCATAGTTTGGGACAGCGAGGACCCCGTGATGGGGGCTATAAGAAGGAGCAGCAGGATCCCACGGCCAAGGGTGTCGTGGACGCCTCCTTACACGCCAACCAGGAGCCGTAAAAGGCTCAGGCAAGGGGCCCTAGTGGGGCCACCCAGCAGCACGGGTGGTATTGTACAAAGTGTTTTGGTTAGTTGTGAATGAAGCCAGGCCTGTGGAAATAGACCCTCTCACAGCAAGGTGCTTGTTAGTTTTGTTTTGCAGGAAGCCGAGGACGAAAGGAGACAGCCCTGAGACTGAGCATGATTTGGATGTTGACCAGAACAGGGCCCAGCAGGAGAGGAGACACAGAGTTGTCCTTCCTCTACGGCTGTACTGGGGGGAGCGGACCCACTGTGACACAGGGGGGTAAGACAGGGGACACGGATGGGATGGCAGCCTACTTCCATGAAGGAGGGTGGCTGGGGTCGAATGCGACTGAATACTCCAGCCACGCCGGGTTCACATACGGGGAGGCTTCCATACCATGTCCCAGACTGAAGGTCACAGCCACATAGGTTGGGGTGACCGAGGGAAAGCGGTATGTTTGAAGTGCAAGGGACACATCCCCCTGGGACGCTGGTGGTGGCTCAGGAAACTGAGTCAGGACACAGAGATCTAGACAGTGGACTGCGAGAGACTAACAGATCAACAGGGGGGAGTGGAAGTGTACTGGGACAAGTGGTGGAAGGAGGAACAGGGAATTTATGTGTGTATGTGGGGGTCGAAACGTATCTGCCCAGCAGGTGTGTCGCTTGCCTTTTTGCTACAATGGCAGGATTCCGGAAATGGAATCAGAGTATGGACTTCTGTGTGATCCCAGACCCTCCCAACACAATAAATTCAATGGAGCTTGTCGCAAATAAGATGAAGCCCCTGCCAACAGCCCCACCGGTACAGACGACAGAAGTTAGGTGTCCTGCCACCACACCAGGCCAGGGAATGGTTTAGTTTTAGTCCCGACCGGGAAGGTTTTATTCCAGGGGGTGCGTTACGCGGTCGAGTCGGTCATTTTAAACTTAACCGGGGTACATCTGCCCGAGCGGATTCCAAAAGCAACTGAGCAGCTGCATGAGGCTCTCATTAAAGAAATGTTCCGCCAGTTCTTTGAACTCAGTTATGGGAATGTGAGTCGCTAAAAGTTGTACGTCATGGGAGTGTACGATAACGTTAGTCCGGGGAGGCAGATGCGAGGGGTGCTCAATGATGTCGCTACGGCGTTTAGTGCGGGTACATCTCTCGTCAATAGTATGGACGATGTACAGCTGCAGGTTAGCAGTTTAAAGGACCAACCAACAAAAAAAAACAAAAGAAATGAAAAAAGAGGGCAGTTAAGTGTTTGGAGTGTCCCCCAGATCGGGGGGGGGCACTTGATCTAATGTTTATTTTGTTCTCCCCCCCCCCCCCCTCCCCACCCCCCAAAAGAGTTGTCGAGCTGTTGGAGGCGTGGCCTAATCATTTGGAGCTGTGCTGCAGTGAGGGAAGGTTAAAAAAATGTTTTAAAGGACCAGCTGTGGAAGATCCTGGGGGAAGGGAACGAAGTGTTACGGTCGGAGCTACAGGAGGACCAGGCGATGACTATTCACTTAAAAGAGGTCATCGCGGAGCTGGAGACACATGCTAAAACGGTTAATGAATTATTACGGGAGGACAGGAATGCCTCGGCACAGGCAGCCATGAATGAAGTGTGCATGTTGTACGGTGCCTGGTTGTTAGGCGAAGGAGCAGTAATTTGGAGGACCACCAGCAAGGTCATGTCCCATCGTGGGTCAGCAACCGGCAGCTCACAGCACTCAGCCCGTATCATAATTCGATGTCAGCTCCATTTAGCTTCCGCGGCCTACCCAGTCCCAGTAGATTGCAGTCGGTCCAACCACACAGTTATGGGAATTGTGTTGCGTATGCCGGTAATGGGTGGGACACCACAGCCAGCACCGGTATACAGAGTGGAAAACATTGGCGTCTTACAGGAGGGGGTGCACGTGCGGTACCATGGGACCCCACCGTTTGTAATAAAGTGGGAGCACGCCACGACCGGCACTGACCTCAAGGGGTGCCAGAGCAGGGGCGCGCACGCCATATTGTGTCCCCAGCACTTGAACGCGTTTGATCGGCCAGAGTGTGGGTTTGAATCAGAGAGTTCAGAGCCTATTAATTGCACCATGGAGGTGATGGCCCAGAGCCATGTCCCACCTCAGGTAGCATATGCAGGCAACGGGACGTACTGCATCACGATGAGTGTGGACTATTACCCCGTGCACTGCGACACTTGGTGTCCGGTCACCGACACGACTTTCTGCTTCAAATCCTACAACGAAGTTCAAGTGGCCCAAGAGCGCATCCTTCCAATCCCAGAGCCATCCACGGTACACGTCACGGTGAACGACACAATCCAGAATCTGCAGCAGTACATCATACAGTTCAGATATCAGATTCTTTTTCTGCCCGAACACCTCACAACGTTAATAAAAGCCATCGAGCTCTCGCAGAAACATTATTTTACATTGAAATAGACAAACCGGAACACAGTGGGGAAATTAAATGGATAAATTCCCCGCCTTGGTGGGACATTGGTTTGAATGTAAAAGTTCCTCCGTGGATCCGGATTTGCTTGCACACTTTTGTAATTATACAGTTTCTCATTGTAATGTATTTGTTGCAGCTGTCTTGCAAAAGGTGAAGCAAGGCGCTCCAAAGTCGACGGGGGGCCTTGGTTAAAGGTTGAACCTGAATGTTTTTCTCTGTAAATATGTTGTACGAATATGTTTTGTGTTGTATTTTAAGGGATGTATTCGGGGTGTTTAAAAATACAGTATATAGGGTTGGTTGGAGGCCATGATGTTTTTTCACCAGCGGATGTTTGATATTCCAGAGAGATTCTTGAAATATCAAAGAGGGGTCTGTAAGCATCGGCGTAAACATTGACACAGACTTCAGGATTTTGGACTTTAAGTTTTGGACATTGCTTTTCCATATTTCATTTACTGCAGAAGAGCTGACAGCATGACAGGCATGTTTCACAGGAATACACTTTAGGTGGGTGGGGATAGTCTGGGATGGGTCAATGGCTGAAAGCAGGAACCTCATCGCAGAAAGATGGCTGATAGGGGACCCCTTTGTCATATAATAGGAACCCATCAGTGAGAGATCAGGTAAACTGGTCAGTGCTCAAGCCATCATCCTGGATGAGATAGCTCCAAAGCGTGGGAACCTCAGGACAAAGGAAGCTATTGGGCACCCAGACTCGTTGGAGCCTTTATCCCCAGCAAGAGCCCAGTAACAATGGCACAGGCCGGAGATGTGATTCATGTTCTTTAGTTGGACTGCCTCAGGAAAAGGACTGGTTTTTGGCGCGAGGATTCAGCAAGCATTTTTCAGGTATAAGAAAAGGCAGTTTGCTGCTATTTCTCTCTCTCGCTCCTCTTCTACGCTTGCTTGCTTCGTTCAACGCATTCAAGGACCAAGCACTCCGTCTGGGATGGAGAGAAGAAACCATCATCTATGAGCAAAGAGAGCCTCGCTATTTCGACTGGGAAGCTGACCTTAAGACTGGGACTTGGAAACCACAGATTGGTACGGAACTAGAAGATTCACCTCATCAGGAGAAGCAGCGAATAAGCCAAAGCGGTAACTGGTGAGCATTATCCCAGCCCACACATCCTTTAGACCACTGAAGGGGTGTCATGTGTCCCAACCAAGCCTTAGGGGTTTAGTGGGGAGGTCCTGCGCGGATCATAGGCATACGTACAGTCTGTTGAACAGATCCGATGGTGGATTATTGATCCAAGCAGGGGTGTTTTAGTCTTGGGTACTTTGCAATAGGGACCTGTTCAGACGGGCCAGTGTTGTGTGTTGTACTGTGTTTGTTTTACACCAGCAGGGTGTGTTTTACTGGAAGTAGATGTGTGCTTTAACTTGAATAAAAGCATTGTGACAGTTGAGACCGAAAGATCTGTCTATAACTGAGTATTCTGTTCACTACTATAATTGTCAGGACTAGAACTGTTGTAAGGGGCTGGTGGGGGGGCGGCGGATTTGAGAGTGGGGGGTGGCAGTGGTGATTCAAAACCACCATGGGCAAAACCACTTAAAGGGAGAGGAACAGAACTGGAAATGGCCCTCTATCATTGGCCACGTTAACTCCAGCAGAGGACATCTTAGGAGTTGCCAAGCAACTTGTAGTGGGAGACAGAGACAGGGTGACATTTCAGCAACCTGGTGACAGAATTACATCTCATACAGTCACATGGCATACAGCAGTCACTCATATGGGGACATGTCAGCTGCCAGTGCATGTTCATCATGTGCATAATCGTATCGAGCCCCATTCATGACATGGCATTTCTAAATCATCTCTTTACTCTCCCACAGGTCAATCAAAAGCCCCCGCCAGCAGCCGCCCCCCCCCCCCGCTCCCCCCACTATCCAGTAGGAAAAGTAAAACAACTCCTTAGAGGAGCTTCCAGCTTCTGAGGGTTCACCGTA
This sequence comes from Pristiophorus japonicus, assembly GCF_044704955.1. Classification (NCBI taxonomy): domain Eukaryota; kingdom Metazoa; phylum Chordata; class Chondrichthyes; family Pristiophoridae; genus Pristiophorus; species Pristiophorus japonicus. The sequence goes on along the minus strand of NC_091978.1, from coordinate 259,900,260 downwards.
ACCAGAAATAAGCGCACCCAGCACCAGCACAGATACGCACACCTTCGTGGGTCCTACACGAAATAGAGTAGTGTTGTCACCTGATGTGTCACAAGTCACAAGTGAGCAAGAGACAGGGACAGCAGTGGTGACTCCTCGCCACAGGGCATAGGATGCTTCAAGCTCTGCCCAGCTGCATGCAGACACTGTGCCTTGGGGGCCATTGAGAAATAGGGTGATCCTAGAAGTGCAGGAGGCTCTGACAGGTTTTTCAACTGCAATGTCTGAAAATGTTCAAAGAATGAAGGAACTCATCTCCAACATGAGCACCACTGTGTCGCAGGCAATGGCGACTGTAAACTCCTCCACGGAAAGGATGGCCACCGGCATGGAGCAGGTAATGCGCCATTCACATGATGACATGCTGTTTATGGAGAATAGATAGCAGAGGTTCAGAGACCTCCTGTCTAGGAGGGATGTCAAAGTATATTTGGGTCCACATGTCCCACTGCTGTGCAGCAAGGTGTTTGCCAGCTCCTTGTGAAGTGTAGGTGGCCCATGAGAGGGATGATGCTAAGAGGGGCGTGGAAGTGGGAGCACCTCTCAAAGCACTCAAACCTCTCCCTCGCTGCCTCCTCCTCAGTCAGAGCCCCCAATGCCTCCTGGAATTGTGACAGCTGAGTCTCACCCTGCACAGTCGCAGGAGGAGCAGACGTTGGCAGGGCCATCAGAGGATCCAAAGCCAGAGGATATCCGCCAAAAGTGTCTACGCAGTCGCAGCAGAGAAAAGAGCAGGCTGCTTCTACCTCTGCTGAAGCCACAGAGGTTGCACCTCATAGAAGCACGCGTAAGTGCAAGATGACACCGATGCAGATGAACAAGGGTAAGCAAATGGGTGTTTAAAGAAGTGTTTCTGTTAAGGTTCTGATACTCCTATGTCACATATAAAACCATTTATTATCACCACTTTCCGGTCAATTTTGTTTGCTACTTTGGAAGTGGCTTAGTGAGTTGGAGCGAATGGGTGCGTATGATGTGTGCACGCGCCCAAAGATGCCCCGCAAGTTCCGAGTTTAGGCGCGCACTGTACATGCGCCTAAACCCGGCACTTGCGTCGCATGCATCCCCGGGATAAGGGAGTCCGCAGACGCCCAACTCCTGCCCAGCAAATATCCTTAAAACTTGCCTGCTTTTATCAGCGTAAGTGTTTTAAAAGATCAAAAAAAAATTAGGACTAATTTTTATATTAAAATCCCTGTCCATTAAAGTAAGTTTATTTTTAATACTATTAAAACATATTTTTAAAAATTTCAAAAAAAGAATTTGTTTTCTAAAACATAAAATTTAATTCAATTTCTATTAATTTTGAATAAGTGAGGTGTTTTTTTAAAATTTATTTCTTGTGTTTCTGTATTTTTGAGGTTATTCCTATTCATAGTAATGGGAGCTCTGTACAAATGGAACTCATCATTACTATTAATGGGAATATTACATTTTCATTGGTAGTCCAGGTCCACGTGATCCCGGAATGCGTGTATGCTCCTGGGATGCGTTGGCTTCTGTGCTGGGCTGTGCATCTAGGCCTCGAGCGGAAGTGTTAATTCCTCCAGGAACACCAGGTATTTTCGTAATTTTTTTTGTGGTCGGAGACATCTGTCCGTGGGAAGCCTCTGACCGCAATTTCTGGGCCAATGTTATCTCCAGCAATGGGAGTCAGTGTGAACGAAATGGCTTGGTCATTGTCTGGACCGTTTATGGTGTTGTTGGGTGGTGGTGGCGGGGGCTGGGAGGGGCGGAACCTGGCGCAGCATGTGGCAGCCATATGGGTATAATGTGGGAGGTTAAGTAAATCTGGCCATGATGAAGCCATCCACGTCCTCCCAGGCAACAGTGCGCTGGTGGGATTTGGACCGCAGGTTCCTCATGCTCCTTCTCTTCATCTTTCAGCTGATGCTCCTCCTGCTCCTCTGACGAAGCTGTGCGCTCAGAGCCTTGCTCCTCGTGCAGTGCTAATCCTCACTGCTGCACTATGTTGTGCAATGCACAGCAGACGATAATAGTTCTGGAGACCCTGGCTGGTGCGTACTGAAGTGTTCCTCCAGATAAATCAAGGCATCTGAAGCACATTTTCATTATGCCTATTGTCTGCTCTATGACACATCTGGTGGATATGTGGCTTTCATTCTATCTCTCCTCAGCCTCAGTAATTGACCTCCTCAAGAGTGTCATGAGCCACGTCTTTGGTGGATAGCCCTTGTCTCTAAACAGCCAGCCGGAAAGTCTTTTTGCAGGAGCGAAGAGCTGAGGGGGTGTGGACTGGCGCAGGACGAAAGAGTTATGACAGCTGCCAGGGAATTTGGCACCCACATGCATGTTGATCTTATGGTTGCAGACCAGCTGCACATTGAGGAATGGAAGCCCTTGCGGTTGACAAACATACCTGATGGCCACATGTGTGCAGTCGATGATGCCCAGCATCTGTGGGAAGCCAGTCAGAGTGGCAAAGCCTAGTGCCTGTTTAGTAACACTGGCTTCATCAGTGGCAAAGTTGATATAATTGGCTGAAACAAGGCATCGATGACCTGTGTGCATCTGTGGGTGGCCGACTGTGAGATGCCTCAAATGTATGCTGCAGATTCCTGGAAGGAGCCTGAGGCAAATAAATTGAGGGCGCTGGTGACTTTGACAGCCACTGGTAAGGCATGTCCACCAGATGCCTCTGGGCTGCAGCTCTTGCTCCAGCAAGTTGCAAATTTCTGTGACGACCTGGTGCAATATCCTGGGCTTCCTTTGGCATTGCTGCTCAGTCATGTTGAGGAAGCTCATCCTCTGCCTGTATACCTTATGATGGGGGTATCGCCTCTGGTGCGATGTAGCCCTGCGCTGATGCCCTCTGTTGTGTGGTGCATCAGGTCATTGAGGAGAAGGTTGGCATTGCTGTTGCTGCTGCTGGTGTGCCTGCTGTTGTTGGTGCTGGGGCTCATCGTGATCCGATTCTGAGTACCAAGGTGAGACAGTATAATATATACCCATGCTGATGTAATAAGTGGAAGGTCAAGTAAGTCACGAAGCAATCTGTCAATGGTGTGATAGGTTGTAGCAATATTCCCTAATTTGCTGAAAACATTTGCAACCTCTAGAAACCTAAATCTGTACTGAAATGAACTCAGCAACAGCATTTCCCTTAGAAAAGTGACCAGGTGTCAGGTGGGAGTATTTATTGTACTTTCCATTCTCTGCAGTAATGATTTCGATCAATGGCCACTGAACTTCCGCCTCAGCTTGACAGACGTGCTTCCCGAGCTACGTGATAGCCATGGTCATGCAGTGAAATTGCAAAGTTCTGGTTAAAGACATTTAAAGCTGTAAATAATAACAAGTTAATAATGATCTAAATTGGGTCACCTGCCTCTGCCTTTCGGGTCGCTGCCATGCTGGCAAATGTGCCTCAGTTAAAGGTGCGTGGAGGCAGGAGGATGACGGATTCCCGACCCGCACTGAATTATTTCCACTTTCACTCCTGGCCCGCCTCCAATCCCGCAGGCATGACAGCAGGAAGATTCCGACCCTTCACTCTGTTTCTGTCATGTATTCAACTGTTATTGTAATCCATGTATAAACTGACCTAAGTTGTACACCATGAGAACACTGACCACTAGGTGGTAAACTTAGAAACATAGAAACATAGAAAATAGGTGCAGGAGCAGGCCATTCAGCCCTTCTAGCCTGCACCGCCATTCAATGAGTTCATGGCTGAACATGAAACTTCAGTACCCCCTTCCTGCTTTCTCGCTATACCCCTTGATCCCCCGAGTAGTAAGGACTTCATCTAACTCCCTTTTGAATATATTTAGTGAATTGGCCTCAACTACTTTCTGAATTCCACAGGTTCACCACTCTCTGGGTGAAGAAGTTTCTCCTCATCTCGGTCCTAGATGGCTTACCCCTTATCCTTAGACTGTGACCCCTGGTTCTGGACTTCCCCAACATTGGGAACATTCTTCCTGCATCCAACCTGTCCAAACCCGTCAGAATTTTAAACGTTTCTATGAGGTCCCCTCTCACTCTTCTGAACTCCAGTGAATACAAGCCCAGTTGATCCAGTCTTTCTTGATAGGTCAGTCCCACCATCTCGGGAATCAGTCTGGTGAATCTTCGCTGCACTGCCTCAATAGCAAGAACGTCCTTCCTCAAGTTAGGAGACCAAAACTGTACACAATACTCCAGGTGTGGCCTCACCAAGGCCCTGTACAACTGTAGCAACACCTCCATGCCCCTGTACTCAAATCCCCTCGCTATGAAGGCCAACATGCCATTTGCTTTCTTAACCGCCTGCTGTACCTGCATGCCAACCTTCAATGACTGATGTATCATGACACCCAGGTCTCGCTGCACCTTCCCCCTTCCTAATCTGTCACCATTCAGATAATAGTCTGTCTCTCTGTTTTTACCACCAAAGTGGATAACCTCACATTTATCCACATTATACTTCATCTGCCACGCATTTGCCCACTAACCTATCCAAGTCACTCTGCAGCCTCATAGCATCCTCCTCGCAGCTCACACTGCCACCCAACTTCGTGTCATCCGCAAATTTGGAGATACTACATTTAATCCCCTCGTCTAAATCATTAATGTACAATGTAAACAGCTGGGGCCCTAGCACAGAACCTTGCGGTACCCCACTAGTCACTGCCTGCCATTCTGAAAAGTACCCATTTACTCCTACTCTTTGCTTCCTGTCTGACAACCAGTTCTCAATCCACGTCAGCACACTACCCCCAATCCCATGTGCTTTAACTTTGCACATTAATCTCCTGTGTGGGACCTTGTCGAAAGCCTTCTGAAAGTCCAATTATACCACATCAACTGGTTCTCCTTTGTCCACTTTACTGGAAACATCCTCAAAAAATTCCAGAAGATTTGTCAAGCATGATCTCCCTTTCACAAATCCATGCTGACTTGGACCTATCATGTCACCATTTTCCAAATGCGCTGCTATGACATCCTTAATAATTGATTCCATCATTTTACCCACTACTGAGGTCAGGCTGACTGGTCTATAATTCCCTGCTTTCTCTCTCCCTCCTTTTTTAAACTTGTGGGAAACACTCCGAACCTGGACTTTCAGGTATAAAAGGGGAAGCTCCACCCATCTTCTCCACTTCAGTGCTGGCTAATAGAGGTTACTGGTCACAGAGTAACCTTCTCTCAGGTATGGGCCTCGTGTGCATTTGTACTGTATAGGAAGGACATATTATTGGCGACGAGAAACTGGGATTTAAACCATGTGAGCATGGCCACTAGCAGCACAGATGAGAGGTACTGTGTTGGTGATGATTGGGACGATTTTATTGAGAGACTACAGCAAAGTTTCGTCACTAAGGAATGGCTGGGACAGGATTCGGCCGACAAACGCAGGGCTCATCTCCTGACGGTTTGTGGATCCTGGACGTACTCCCTGATGAAGGACCTTCTAGCAGCAGATAAGCCGGCAGACAAGACTTTTGAATAGCTCAGTAAGTTGATCGGGGAACACTTTAAACCGGCGAGCAGCATGCACATGGCGAGACACCGGTTTTACACACACCGGCAACGAGAAGGGCAAAGCATTCCAGACTTTGTGGCAGACCTCCGGCGACTGGCGAGCCTATGTAAGTTCCCAGATGCATGCAGAGCGGAGATGCTGCATGACATTTTTATTGAGGGCATCGGGCACACTGGGGTTTTCAGGAAATTGATTGAGACCAAAGACTTGACTCTGGAAACAGCGGCTTTGATGGCCCAGACATTTATCTCGGGAGGAAGAGACCAGAATGATGTTTGACAAAAATCTTGGTTTAAATGCAGCAAATGGACAGTGAGTCTACACTGTTAACGCGGCACACAGTTCTCCAGGCAGACAGGGGCAATCGGATATGCCCGAGCATGTAGTCGAACCCAAAGGGGGAACTCAACAGAGACAATGTCCAGCTGAACGGCGATTCATGCCATCGCAAGGGACAATGAGGCCAGTAATGGTGCGCTTAAGGACAGTTACAGAGACAGTCAGAGACGATCGACTGGTAATGGACCTTTTGTTTCCAACAATGGCTCATGTTGGAGGTGTGGAGGTAAACACACAGCCAGAGCTTGCAGGTATCAGCAATATACCTGCAGGAACTACAACGTCAGTGGTCAGTTGACGCGTATGTGCAGGAAGCCTGCAGCCAGGTTGATGTACGAGGAGGACGGGCTCGATGTAAGCCCTACGAGGCCAAATGGTCACTGGGGGAAATTGCTGGAAGCTGAAGTTCAGCGAGTTCATGTGAAGTACATATACAGTTCATACACCAGGATGCCACCGATAATGATGAAAGTGCTCCTCAATGGCATCCCAGTATCAATGGAGCTAGACACAGCCAGTCCCTGATGAGTATCAAACAGTTCGACAAATTGTGGTCGTCCAAGGCCAGGAGGCCAAAATTATTGCCGATTGACACACAGCTACAGACATATACAAAGGAGGTCATTCCAGTGCTAGGCAGCACCACGGTAGTCATGACCCACAAAGATTCGGTTGCCACTCTGGATTGTCCCGGGGGACGGTCCCGCACTGCTGGGGAGGAGTTGGCTTGCTGTCATGAACTGGAAATGGGGCGATGTCAATGCAATTTCTTCTGTGGAGCGAATATCATGCTCACAGGTCCTGGTCAAATTTGACTCACTATTTCAACCCGGCATTGGCACTTTCATGGGGACCAAGGTAGTGATTCACATAAACCTGGATGCCAGGCCGGTAACCACAAAGCCAGAGCGGTGCCGTATGTGATGCGGGAAAAGATAGAAAGCGAATTGGATCACCTGCTGAGGGAAGGCATCATTTCGCCAGTCGAATTCAGTGACTGGGCGAGCCCGATTGTGCCGGTGCTCAAGGCGGATGGGTCGGTCAGGATATGTGGTGATTACAAAACCACCATCAATCAGGTCTCGCTCCAAGACCAGTACCCACTACTGAGAGCGGAGGACATCTTTGCGACGCTATCCGGTGGCAAAATGTTTTCAAAATTGGACCTGACCTCAGCTTACATGACCCAGGAGCTGGTGAGTGAGTCGAAGAAGCTGACCACCATCACGACACACAAGGTGTTGTTTGAGTACAACAGATGTTCGTTCGGGATTCGCTCGGCCGCCGCGATCTTTCAATGAAACATGGAAAGTCTCCTCAAATCGATTCCAAGGACGGTGGTTTTTCAAGACGACATCCTCATCACGGGATGCGATACTGAAAAACACCTCCACAACCTGGAGGAGGTGCTACGCAGACTGGACCGGGTAGATCTGTGACTGAAAAAGGTGTGAAGTGCATCTTCCTAGCTCCAGAAGTAGAATTCCTAGGGATGAGGGTAGCTGCAGACGGGATCAGACCTACTGCGTCCAAAACGGAAACGATCCAGAGAGCACCCAGACCCCGTAACACGACGGAGCTGCGTTCATTCCTGGGGCTACTGAACTATTTTGGTAACTTTCTTCACAAATTGAACACGCTGTTAGAACCGCTACACGTGCTCCTACGGAAAGGTCGCGAATGGGTCTGGGGGGACAGCCAGGAAAGGGCTTTTGATAGAGCACGCAATTTGTTATGCTCCAACAATCTGTTAACGCTATATGACCCATGTAAGAAACTTGTTTTAACGTGCGATGCGTCGTCCTATGGGGTCGAGTGTGTGTTGCAGCATGTTAATGCCAAGCGTCAGTTATAGCCGGTAGCTTATGCCTCCAGAAGTCTGTCCCAGGCAGAAAGGGGCTACGGGATGGTAGAAAAGGAAGCATTTGCATGTGTATATGCAGTAAAAAAAATGCACCAGTACCTGTTTGGCAGGAAATTTGAGCTGGAAACAGATCACAAACCCCTAACGTCCCTTTTGGCCAACAACAAGGCCATAAATGCAAATGCGTTGGCCCGCATACAGAGGTGGGCATTCACGTTAGCCACCTATGACTATACAATTCGGCACAGACTAGGCACTGAAAATTGCGCCGATGCACTCAGCAGGCTCCCACTAGCCACCACCGAGGCGGCAACCGAGCATGCTGCTGAGATGGTCATGGCTGTTGAAGCTTTCGAAAGCGAAGGCTCACCTGTGACAGCCCGTCAGGTCAAAGTCTGGACAAATAGAGACCCGCTACTGTCTTTAGTCAAGAAATATGTCCTGAATGGGGACAGGGCAGCCACGCACGGGGCTTGCCCTGAGGAATTTAAACCATTTCACAGACACAAGGATGAACTCTCGATTCAGGCCGATTGCCTACTATGGGGAAACCGAGTAGTCATGCCCCAGATGGGCAGAGAGGCGTTCATCCAAGAACTCCACAATGAGCACCCGGGCATTGTCATGATGAAGGAAATTGCCAGGTCACACGTTTGGTGGCCACGGATAGATGCAGACCCGGAACTTTGTGTTCGCAGGTGCAACACATGTGCCCAGCTGGGCAATGCGCCCAGGGAAGCCCCCCTTAGCCCCTGGTTCTGGCCCGACAAGACATGGTCACGCATCCATGTGGACTACGCAGGTCCTTTCATGGGAAAAATGTTTTTGGTTGTAGTAGACGCCTACTCCAAATGGATGGAGTGTGACATTCTCAATTCTATGGATAATGTTCACCACCCATGGTCTACCGGACGTCTTGGTCAGCGACAATAGCCCATGCTTTACAAGCATTGAATTCCAGGACTTCATGGCAGGAAATGGTATCAACCATGTCAGAATGGCACCATTCAAGCCGGCCTCAAACAGCCAGGCAGAATGAGCAGTGCAGATAATCAAACAGGGGATGCTCAGAATACAAGGGGATTCCCTACAAAGCCGTTTATCATGCCTCCTGTTGGCCAATAGATCCCAACCACACTCGCTCACAGGGGTTCCACCCGCAAAGCTGCTAATGAAAAGGACGCTTAAAACCAGGTTATCCCTTATACATCCCACCATGAAATAAATTGTTGAGAGCAGGCGCCAGTCACAATGTGACTACCATGACGGGAATGCGAGGGCGCGATGTATTGATGTCAATGACCCTGTCTTTGTCCTCAACTACGCTGCAGGGCCCAAATAGCTCGCAGGCACTGTGATTGCCAAAGAGGGGAATAGGATTCTGGTAGTTAAACTTACCATTGGACAAATCTGCCGCAAACACGTGGATCAAACAAAAAGGAGGTTCAGCAACCCCATAGAAGAAGCAGAGGAAGAACATGATGTAGAGTTCATTCCACCGCAGGTGACTGAACACCGGAACCAAGTGGAGGAGTGCCCAGTCACTGTGGGCAGTCTGGACAGGCCTGAGGCACCGCAAACAGCAGACACTCAGGCCAGTGCCCAACAACCGGAGCCGCAACTCAGGAGCTCTACAAGGGAGTGTAAACCACCAGAGAGACTCAACCTGTGATCCCAATAAGACTTTGGTGGGGAGGTGATGTCATGTATTCAACTGTCATTGTAACCCATGTATAAAGTGACCTAAGTTGTACACCGTGAGAACACTGACCACTGGGTGGTGAACTTGTGGGAGACACTCCTAACCTGGACTTTCAGGTATAAAATGGGAAGATCCACCCATCTTCTCCACTTCAGTGCTGGCTAATAAAGGTTACTGGTCACAGAGTGACCTTCTCTCCAGTATGGTCCTCATGTGCATTTGTACTGTATAGTAAGGACATATTAGTTTCTCTGTCTACAGATGCTGCCTGACCTGCAGAATATTTCCAGCATTTTCTGTTTTTATTTCAGATTTCCAGCATCCGCAATCTTTTACTTTTGAACAAGAAAATTTTTTTTTTTCAAATCCTGATGTCTCTTATACTATAAAATGTGATTGGAATGGTTTCTATGAACCTACTTTTCCATGGATAAATGCAAAATTGATAAACCAGCTTTTGTCATTCATTAAGTTTCATAAGCTGCCTCTGAAGCTGAGAAGAGATGATGTTGCGGTAATTGTATGCCTATTTCAAAAGAAAATCATTGGTTGCTGAATAACATTGCAGAATGGTTTGACCTTCTGAAAGTTTTTTAATCACTGTGAAACCAAGCTAAACAGAAGGATACCACCAAGTTTAGAAAATGTAAAAGAGAAAACAAGGGAAATCAAGAAATATTGATCAGAAAATGCCAAACTCGGCTGACGATTGTAAGGGATGGGAAAGATTGAGGGAGGCAAGAATTTCCATGGTTTTCAGATTCTAGGAAATAATGAGTTGGAGTAAGAAACTCTAAGATGAGTCTTGGACTAAATTTTCCAAGTACAGGTAGGGCGTCCGAATCCGGAAACCTCGGGATCGAAGCCATTCTGGATTTCAGGTATTTCCGGATTTCGGAACGTCTTTCCAACGTCCCGAATCCGGAAATGCCCGGGCCGAAGTTCGGGTATTTCCGGACTTTGGAACTTCTTTACGACGTCTCGAATCCGGAAATGCCTGGGCCAAAGTAAGGGGGTGAGCGACAGTGAATGGGGGGGTGGTGGTGGCGGAGGGGGCAGCGGCAGAGAGGGGGGTCGGCGGAGGGGGGGGGCAGAGGGTCGGCGGAAGGTCAGCATCAGAGGGTTCGGCAGCGTCGGCGGAGGGTCAGGGGTCGGCGGTTCCGGATTCGGTAGCGTCGGCTGTGGGCCAGGGTCAGCGGCCGGGAAAAACCTGCGTTGAAGACCTGCAAAAAAGGTATGTTAAAGTTTTTATTTTTTTAATTCTTTTTCAGCGGTTTAGTAGTGAATGATTTGTGAATTTAGATTTTTTGTTTCTGGGAATTTTGGGGGGGATTTTTTTTCCCCTCCCTAGGCCTAACTCGCAGCGATAATCGGTTTAAAAAAATGTCCAGATTTCAGAACATTTTCTGGATTCTGGATGACCCCGCCATGGATCAGCCCGGTTTCCAGATTCTGGAACATTTCAAATTTTGGAATTTCGGAATTCGGATGCTCAATCTGCATAGGCTGCAACAGCCCCCCACCAATGCATACTGAAAAATCACTGCTCGTGCTTTTCAGTACATTGAAATCACTGAAATAAATGAACTGAAAACAGTAGGCAATGTGCCCACAATTTTATAATGGCCCAGAAATCGCGGCCTCCTCGGTTCCATACGGAGTGTGTACAGACCCGGGAAGGCGTCGCAAAACCGGTTTTCAGCGCACAATGCGCGTGTGCTGTAAACGGGCTTTTCCGATCTGTCAAGCTCCAACTTGGCAGATCCTCCAAATCTCGGGAGCGAGGACATTTGCATGGGCAAGATTGCGGTATTTACCCATATCTTGCCCAGCAAATGTCCTGAAAACACTTGCGCCTGATAAAAGCAGACGCATAGCCTACTTTTACCGATGTAAGTGTTTTAAAGCACACAAAAACAAATTAAATTAAATTAAAAAAAACACATGTTAGTGTTAAAAACCCTCCCCACTATGCTAAGTTTATTTTAAACCATAATTTTAAAAACTTTAAAAAAAAATAGGAAAAATATTTTTTTTTCATAAGACATAAATAACTTAAATTTAAATGTAATGTTTAATATGTGGTGTATTTTTTCTATTTTTTACTAGTGTTTTGGGTGTTTGGGGGGTTTCTCAATCATAATAATGGCAACTCTAACTTACGGAGTTCCCATTATTATGAATGAGAAAATACTTTATCTGGATTGGCTGCCCAGAGCCATGTGACTGCAGCTCCAGCTCTACGGACGCCCCAACATGCACACGCTCCGATGCGTAGTCAGTGGAGGCCTCAGGACTGGGATCTCTCATGGGCGCAGCAGGTTCAGGTAAGTGCGCATCTTTTTTCCCTATTTCAGTCAATCGCCCGCGGGAAGCAGCCGACTGGGATTTCTAGGCCTATATGCATTGGCAACTGATAAGTCATGTTCGTGTACTTAGAAAATTACCTTGATTTTTAAAAAGTGGGGATGTAGGGAGGAGAAGAGTATGCAAATAGGCATATTTGAATGAGAGAAAAGCTCAGAAGAGCATTGACTAGAGGCATATTGGTAAAGGAAAAGTTGCAAAAGAGAGAAAAGTTGGTGGTTGAGGGAGGGATCGCCTTTCTGAAAATAAACATCTATTTGTATCCTGTACATGAGAGCAAGAAAAGTACTAGAAGTGGCTCCCAGTTATAGGAGTTATGTGAAAGGCTTGATTTAACTTTTATTTTCTATAGACTTAAAGGCAAGAGGGGGTAAAGAAGTGTTTAAAATGAAAGAGAAAGTTGAGCTTCTTGGAAGCATCTTTAGAAATGAAGGATTACTGCAATTGATTTTATCAATACTGATTACTGTAATTTGTTGAACATCTCATTATAAGTCACACATAGTACAATTTGTATAAAGTCTAATATTAACAATAGTTATTAACCATAAATTCAGCATCTGATCAGTTCGGTAAAACTAATCAGAAATGTCTTTGCCCTTCACTTCACTCCCATTTCTATTATTGCAAAGGTAAGTTCTACACAGTGCTGAGAGAGGACTAGTTATGTATGTGGAATTTTCCCTTGTTTATAATGCAGGGAATGTGAAATTCAGCTCTGTAACTTCCAGTTAGTGTCAGGTCAGAATGTTATGGTTTGCACCAATATTGACAGTTATTGGTGGACCACGCAATATACCAGTATTAGAAAAAAGTGGTTTCAGTGAATGAAGGGCATTCATTGCCGCCTCCAGTTGAGGATTACTTTTAGTTTATTTTGGGCATTTTTACCATATTTTTGTGGATAGTACATTTAAACATTTAAACCTGTTTCTCATGGTTGTTAGTGCTATAAAAAGAAAATAATTTTTTTTTAAAGTTGCTTCTAAGGGAGGAAAAAATCCTGTCTGTGCTTTATGCAGCTAAGCCATAAACACATTCATTATAAGTGTTTACGATTTTGCTGTGCTTAATTCATGGGAAATTTCTCCCAAGATGTTTTACAGGGAAATTAGTAAGACAAAAGATGGGCATAATACAAGATGTAATGGTTTTTATTTTACATGCTCATTTTTATTCCTCCCCCTGTTCCTTTTTAGTCGCCTTTGTGCTGCAATCCCTCTTCCAAATCATGGGGTAAACAAGTGAATTTCTCACAGACTTCTACCACTGACACTACAGCTAGCTAATAAGTAGTGCATAAGAATGAACAAAAGTTAGCACTGTTCTCTCCATCCCTGTGGAAAAGAGATACACAAGATAAAATCTCACTGGGTTGGGGGTAATATATTAGCATGGTTAGAGGATTGGCTAACTAACAGAAAACAGAGAGCCGGGATAAATAGGTCATTTTCCAATTGGCAAACAGTGACTAGTGGGGTGCCGCAGGGATCAGTGATGGGTCCTCAACTATTTACAATCTATATTAATGACATAGATGAAGGGACCGAGTGTAATATAGCCAAGTTTGCTGATGATACAAAGATGGATGGGAAAGCAAATTGTGAGGAGGACACAAAACATCTGCAAAGGGATAGAGACAGGCTAAGTGAGTGCCCAAAAATTTGGCAGATAGAGTATAATGTGGGAAAATGTGAGGTTATCCACTTTGGCAGAAATAATAGAAAAGCAAATTATAATGTAAATGGAGAAAAATTGCAAAGTGCTGCAGTGCAGAGGGACCTGGGGGTCCTTGTGCATGAAACACAAAAAGTTAGTATGCAGATACAGCAAGTAATCAGGAGGGCAAATGGAATGTTGGCCTTTATTGCAAGGGGGATAGAGTATAAAAGTAGAGAAGTCCTGCTACAACTGTACAGGGTATTGGTGAGGCCACACCTAGTGTACTGCATACAGTTTTGGTCTCCGTATTTAAGGAAGGCTATACTTGCATTGGAGGCTGTTCAGAGAAGGTTCACTAGGTTGATTCCGGAGATGAGGGGGTTGACTTATGAAGATAGGTTGAGTAGGTTGGGCCTCTAAACATTGGAATTCAGAAGAATGAAAGGTGATCTTATTGAAACATATAAGATAATGAGGGGGCTCGACAAGGTGGATGTAGAAAGGATATTTCCACTAATCGGGAAACTAAAACTAGGGGATATAGTTTCAGAATAAGGGGCCGCCCATTTAAAACTGAAATGAGGAGAAGTTTCTTCTCTCGGAGGGTTGTAAATCTATGGAATTCTTTGCCCCAGAGAGCTGTGGAGGCTGGGTCATTGAATATATTTAAGGCGGAGATAGACAGATTTTTGAGCAATAAGGGAATAAAGGGTTATGGGAAGTGGGCAGGGAAGTGGAGCTGAGTCCATGATCAGATCAGCCATGATCTTATTGAATGGCGGAGCAGGCTCGAGGGGCCAAATGGCCTTCTCCTGCTTCTTATGTTCTTAGGTTCATTCAACACCTTCCCCTGATTGCAGGAACAACATTGAACTTAGTTACAGCTACGTCCTATCAGTTCTGGGTACAGTGCGTTGGAACTACAAATTGCCGAGCCATCACGTTACAGCAAATACGGCTATATGGTTTTGTTGGACAGTTTTATAGCTTCCTTTTAATGTACTTAGGAAGTGGAATGTAATCTATAGAAGTAGAAAGCTGGATGTGCCAATAGAGATCTGGTGAACTAAGTTACAGAAGTAAGAAGCGTGTACTTTAGGCATTCCAACTTTTAACCCACATTTCAGGGACATACTACTGGAGCTATCATTACTTCTACACTGCTGTCCAAAATGCTCCACCCATGAAATGTGTCATGTATGTAACCTTCATGTAACTGTAACCTTCATGTAACAACACTGCATACTGTATACACCTAAGAAATGCACACCTTGACCACAGGGGGTGAACTTGTGGGAGACACTCGTCATCTGGTCATCCAGGTATATAAAGGAAAGTCCCACACAGGGTCATCACTTCTTGGTCCTGTGAATAAAGGTTCGGGTCACAGAGTGACCTTGTCTGCAGAATGTGCCTCGTGTGAATTTATAGTAGTGTGTAAGGACACTACATTTGGCGGCGAAAAACGGGAATCGACGACTCACGAGAATGGCCACCCGTAGCACAGAGGAACGGTACTGTGTTGGTGAGGACTGGGACGATTTCGTTGAGAGGCTCCAGCAGAGCTTTGTCACGAAGGACTGGCTGGGAGATGCAGCGGCTGACAAGCGAAGGGCGCATCTACTGACCAGCTGTGGACCTAAGACGTACGCGCTAATGAAAGACCTGCTCGCACCCGAGAAGCCGGCGGACAAAACCTTTGAAGAGTTCAGCAACCTGATCGGTGAGCACCTCAAACCAGCGAGCAGTATACACATGGCCCGACACCGATTCTATATACACTGACTTCGGGAAGGACAGAGCATACCGTACTTTGTTGCAGACCTTCGGCGCTTAGCCAGCCTCTGTAAGTTCACAGACGCCTGCAGGGGGGAGATGTTAAGGGATTTCTTCATTGAGAGCATTGGTCATGCCGGGATTTTCAGAAAGCAAATTGAGACCAAGGACTTGACCTTGGAAGCGGCGGCGTTGATGGCTCAGACCTTCATGGTGGGGGAGGAGGAAACCAAGATAATATACGCGTGCAACTCTGCTTCAACGTGGCGATAGATCAGGGAGTTAACATTGTAAACACGACTCAGAACCCCGCAGGCAGGCAAGGGCAATTCGACACCACCCAGGCAGCAACAGACTCTAGAGTGGGTCCTCAACAGAGACAATGGCAGGTTGAACGGACATTTACACCATCACAGTGGACAATGCATCCCGGGATGGGGCCATTGATACCCACTAACAGAGTGCTCAAGAGTAATCAAAGAAACAATCAGAGAGGAATGCTGGAGGTGCGGGGGCAGACATGCTGCAAAAACCTGTAGGTTTCAACAATTTATCTGTAGAAATTGTAACTTCAGTGCACATTTAGCCAGAATGTGCAGGAAGCCCACAGCAAGGCTAATTTACGAGCAGATGAACCAGAAGAGGTTGATGCTTGGGACAAAGCAATGGACGTTGAAGTTCAGCAGGTTCATGTGGCAAACATCCACAGCTCATATACCAAAACGCCACCTATGATGATGAAAGTCCTATTAAACGGCATCCCGGTATGCATGGAGCTGGACACAGGGGCCAGTCAGTCACTTATGAGTGTCCAACAATTCGAGAAACTGTGGCTAGCAGACCCAAACTAGAACGCATTGAGACGCAATTACGGACGTACACCAAAGAGATCATCCCAGTGCTCGGCAGTGCAATGTTGGTGGTCACACATAATGGATCAGAGAACCGGCTGCCACTCTGGATTGTCCCGGGAAATGGTCCCGCGCTTTTGGGAAGGAGCTGGCTAGCCGAGATGAACTGGAAATGGGGGGATGTGCACGCCATTTCATCTGTGGAGCGAAGTTCATGCTCACAGGTCCTACAGAATTTTGAGTCACTATTTCAACCAGGTGTCGGGACTTTCAAAGGTACCAATGTAGTGATACGCATCACCCCGGATGCCAGACCAGTGCACCACAAAGCCAGAGCTGTGCCGTATGTGATCCGGGAGAAAATTGAGAGTGAGTTGGACAGGTTGCTAAGAGAGGATATAATTTCGCCTGTTGAATTCAGCGACTGGGCAAGCCCCATCGTCCCTGTCCTAAAAACGGATGGCTCGGTCAGGATCTGTGGCGACTACAAGGCTACTATCAACCGAGTGTCACTACAAGACCAATACCTGCTTCCGACAGCGGGGGATCTTTTTGCCACGCTGGCAGGCGGCAAGCTGTTCACCAAGTTGGACCTCACTTCAGCCTACATGACCCAGGAATTGGCCGAAGAATCCAAGCTACTGACCATCATCACCACGCACAAGGGGCGGTTTGTCTACAACAGATGTCCATTTGGCATTCAATCAGCGGCCGTTATCTTTCAAAGGAACATGGAAAGCCTGCTCAAATCCATCCCCGGAACAATCGTGTTTCAGAGCAACATCCTTATCACGGGTCGAGACACCGAGGAACACCTCCACAACCTGGAGGAGGTGCTACGCCGACTGGACCAGGTAGGCCTGCGACTAAAGAAGTCCATATGTGTATTTTTGGCCCCAGAGGTCGGGTTTTTGGGCCTACCGAATCAAAAACTGAGGCAATTCATCGTGCACCCAGGCCTGGCAACACATCAGAGTTGCGTTCATTTCTGGGACATTTGAACTATTTCGGGAACTTTTTGCCGAACTTAAGCACATTGTTGGAGCTGCTACATGTGCTCCTGCATAAGGGTTGCGATTGGTTTTGGGAGGACTGTCAGGAACGGGCTTTCAATCGGGCGCAGAACCTGCTTTGTTTTAATAAGCTGTTGACCCTGTACAACCCATGTAAGAAATTGATTTTGACATGTGATGCATCATCCTATGGGGTTGGGTGCATGTTGCAGCAGAGTAATGATGAGGGCTAACTCCAACCTGTGGCTTATGCCTCCAGGTCGCTCTCCCAAGCAGAAAGGGGATATGGGATGGTTGAAAAGGAAGCACTCGCATGTGTCTATGGGGTGACAAAATGTACCTTTTTGGCAGAAGGTTCGAGTTAGAAACGGACCACAAGCCATTAACATCCCTGTTGTCAGACAGCAAAGCTGTCAATGTCAATGCGTCAGCTCACATACAGTGATGTGCTCTCATGCTGGCTGCGTATGACTACACCATACGACACCAGCCAGGCACCGGAAATTGCGCTGACTGGCCACCACTGAGGGGGCAGCGGAGCAAAGTGATGAGATGGTCATGGCTGTTGATGCCTTTGACAGCGCAGGCTCCCCCATCACAGCCCGCCAGATCAAAATCTGGACCAACAGAGATCCCCTCCTATACTTGATTAAGAAATGTGTCCTGACTGGGGATTGGGCACCCGCACACGGAGCATGCCCTGAGGAGGTCAGACCGTTTCACAGATGGATGGATGAGCTCTCCATCCAAGCCGATTGCCTACTATGGGGCAGCCGGATAGTCATGCCCCAGAAGAGAAGGGAAGCATTCATCAGGGAACTCCACAGCGAGCACCCAGGCATCGTGCTAATGAAGACCATTGCCCGGTCACATGTATGATGGCCGGGAATTGACTCAGACCTGGAACACTGTGTTCACAGGTGTACGACATGTGCCCAGCTGGGCAATGCCCCCAGGGAGACCTCACTCAGCCTGTGGCCCTGGCCCACCAGGCCATGGTCACGTATTCACATAGACTATGCGGGCCCGTTCATGGGAAAAATGTTCCTCATTGTTGTTGGTGCGTACTCAAAATGGATTGAGTGCATCATATTGAATTCGTGCACGACATCCACCACTGTGGAGAGTCTGCGTGCGGTCTTTGCGATCCACGGCTTGCCGGACATCCTGGTTAGCGACAACGGCCCGTGTTTCACTAGCTATCAATTCCGGGAGTTCACGTCGGGTAATGGCATTAAACATGTCAGGATAGCACCGTTCAAGCCGGCTTCCAATGGCTAGGCGGAATGTGCGGTCCAAATCATAAAACAGGGCATGCTCCGGATTCAAGTATCCTCCCTTCAATGCCACCTATCGTGCCTCATGCTGGCCTATAGGTCCCGACCGCATTCGCTCACGGGAGTCCCACCCGCGGAACTACTCATGAAACGTACACTTAAAACTCGGCTGTCCCTCATTCATCCAGTCCTGTCAGACATTGTTGAGGGCAAGCGCCAGTTCTAAAATGAGTGCCATGACCGTAACTCAAAGGGGAGATGTATAGAAATCGATGACCCTGTATTTGTTCTTAATCACGCTTTGGGGCCCAAGTGGCTCGAGGGTACTGTAATTGGCAAAGAGGGGAATAGGGTCATAGTGGTCAGACTTAACAAAGGACAGATATGCCGCAAGCATCTGGACCAAGTAAAAAAAAGGTTCAGCATGGACACTGAGGAACCTGAGGAAGATCATGAGATGTTGCCCACACCACCGCCAGTGAACGAACAACAAGAACTTTCAGCAGCATGCACATTCCCTGCAGCCAGCCCGGACAAGCCGGAATCACCACAGGTGACAGACGCATGCCAAGGCTCAACAACCAGAGCCCCAACTGCGGCGCTCCACGCGAGAGTGTCGACTGCCTGAATGACTTAATTTCTGACCCCATAAGACGTTGGGGGGGAGGTGATGTCATGTATGTAACCTTCATGTAACTGTAACCTTCATGTAACAACACTGCATACTGTATACACCTAAGAAATGCACACCTTGACCACAGGGGGTGAACTTGTGGGAGACACTCCTCACCTGGTCATCCAGGTATATAAAGGGAGGTCCCACGCAGGGTCATCACTTCTTGGTACTGTGAATAAAGGTTTGGGTCACAGAGTGACCTTGTCTGCAGAATGTGCCTCGTGTGAATTTATAGTAGTGTGTAAGGACACTACAAAATGTATTCAAAGTATTAAATGTGAAACAAAATTTTATTGGAAAATGTATGTGACATTTTTTTCTACAATCAGGACAATGCTGGACCAGTTCATTTTGCAGATAGATTAAGAAAACAGCAGGCAACCCTAGAAATAAAAACAATTGGGACATTGGATACTTATAAGTGGCACTTTATTGTTCAATCCTGATCAACTAATGTTCATTTGTGGTACTTTTTTTAACAATAGTGATCAGCTCCTAAAAGATTTCTGATTAGAGACAGAAGGGTGAATTTTAACCCCAAAAACGGGTGGGTTGGTGTCAGGCGAGATGTTAAAACTTTAAAATCTCAAATTTAACGGAGGTGGAACAAGGGGGTAAATCTCCTCCCTCGGGGTCGGGGATCGGACCTCCCTCCACACTCCCAGGAGCAGCTGCAGGCTCCCTATCTGTGTCTGCGGCCTGCTCTGGAGTGTTCCCCATCCGACGGGAAGCCAAGTCTGTCAATCAGAGTGACTTCCAAACATGAATCGTGGCAAAGAAGAAGTTTGCATGCTGTGGAGCTAAAACTCCCCTCCGCAACTCTGCACCGCTTCCCCCCACCTCCCGACAAGCAACCCGCCCTTGTCAATATTGGGTCCAGAGTGCCACAATGCACTAGATCACTCTCTAGTGCAATTCAACTCAAAGATCCATAATTTATAATCCATAAGTTATCCTCGACTCCCAAGAGACTGCCTCAGAAGATTTATAATTTAGGACTAAATTACCCATCTGACTAAAAGGGGCCAATTTTTATCTTAATGCCGTATGGATCATTATAGGGGCAGTACAGGCTGGGAAATACAGCGGAAATCAGTGCTGCCAGATTGCCACTGATTTTGGGCATTGTGAATCTTCTGGTTCGGTCTGAAGTTTCCATCTGAAGCAGGTGAGAGCTTCATTAACATATGTAAACAGTGGGATGGAAGGGCACTGCAGCCATTTTCTAGCCTGTTGATATGCTGGATACTGAGTCCCAGATTGCCAAAGGAAACCTGGTGAGCAGGCCTTGTACAGACCTGTAGGTGGGAGAGCCTTTGAACTATCTACGTATTTTACAGGCAAGACCCATCTTACATTGTTATTTTTTCCCCCACATAGCATTTAAGCTTTCATGAGCCTTTGTGCCAGTTGTTATTATTTATTTACTTTTTGCCACAAACTCCATTTATTGGCACCGGAGGGTGTGCTAACAGAGATCCTCTGAACTGACCTGTTTGGAGGGTGAAGATGAGAAGCAGAGGGATGCCAGGCAGTTCAGACTGCCCGAGGTGCTCTGTGACTTCCCACCGGCATACACAACTCTGTATCTGCAAAGAGCGGTAACATACCTGGTTGTGCTGGTGGGGGATGCTTGTCCTAAAGATGGCTGTGCTATCAGTTGAATCACTATAAGATGTGGATGCCTGATTAACCGTTATTCTGGAAGATTCTTCAGAAGATCATAATAACATCATGTGAAACTGTATGCTATACCCTGCAAAGCACACCAGGATGATGAAGAACCATGTGGCTGACAAAATGCCATCAACCATTTCTTCATGCACCTGTGGGAACTTGCCTTCTCAGGATCAGCAGAGGGGCAGCAGCCTGGCTGTGCCATCTGTTGTAAGGACACCTGCAGCTACATGAAGCATCGAGTTTGTACATGTGCAGGGACAGTATTGGTCAGTTGTGACCTGAAACTTGGCAGCACCTTCTTGCCCTGACCCGACACTGCCTTACTCAACAGTTCCCTTAGCTCTGTATTTAATGCCGTCATCTACACCCAGTTACTCACAACCTCCCATTCTCATTGTTCTTCCCGTTCCCACCTGCACTCCTTCAGGTCTGAGGCCACAGGCTCAAATGCACTTGGTCATCCAAAGCCAGATCTGGAGTGACCATCTCAGGCAATACTGTACCCATTCTGCGGCAAAACCTTCTGGTACTCCAGAATAATTTAGATGCAAGAATGCGGAACGGAAATGCATCTGAAATTGTAAGATTTATATGGAGTAAAAGAACATAAGGACCTTGGCGTGCAAATACACAGGTCGCTAAACACAGCAACACAAAGAAATAAAGCCATAAAAATGGGATAAAAATCCTTGGTTTTATAGTTAGAGGCATAGAATACAAAATCGAGAAGGTAATGTTGAACTTATACAAGGCTACAGTTGGAATATTCTGTGCAGTTTTGGGCGCCGAATTATAGAAAGGATAATAAAAAAGCACTCGAAAGGTACAGCTTAGACTAACTAGGCCAGGGATGAAGGAGTGCACTTATAAAGAAAGATATGTGAAATTGGAGTTTTTCCCTGGAGTTGAAAAGATTAGGGTGACCTGATAAAGATCTTCAAGATTATGAAAAGAGTGATGATAATATAAATAGCCTTAGCTTATTTCCACTTGTCAACGAGACAGTTGTAAGATAATCACAAATGGAAATAATTTGGAATTCTCTGTCACAAACTGTTGTTCAGTCCACAAATTCTTTTAAAAGGGAATTCTACTTAAAAAAAATGAGTATCAATGGGTAGAGGAAGCAAGCAGAAGAGTAGCATTAGCCGAGGTGGCTCATATGGAGAAAAAAAACGGCATAGACTTACCAAGTGAACTAATTATGTGCTGTAACATTCTATGATTCTATCTCTGTATTTGTCCGACATTAAGTTATGGATGACCCAAAACTTCCTCCACTGAACATTGGAATGACCTAAGCAATTTTATCTGTCTGCTGCCAAAAACTCCATACCCTTGTCTCTAATTTCACCCCTTCCCACCTGCTCATTTAATTCAAGCCAAATGGTGCAAACTCTCAGGCCTAGAGATTCAGGGGTTTAGTGCCACCCGTTACCGCCATATTTGGGCAAAAGAATGGCGGCCACCACTCTTCCACAAGTCCTGTGGTGGCCACCATTTTCAGATAGCCGGCAGCGCTGCCAATGTCTGCACTCGGTGGGAGTATATACATTAGACAGATTGTGACATCAGTGAGTGTGCAACACTTTACTGATGCCCGGTCTGCGGGTTTTGACTTCACCGCTCCACTTACCAGCAGGACTTAAGTGCGATGAGCTGAGCAAGTGTTGAGAACCAGGAAGGAGGTTCCAGCAACAGTATTTAAAGGGATCATCAGCAACAACTTGCAACTGGCATGTTTGTCCAGTTTGATTGGCTCTGTGCAACTTTCTGCAACTCCAGCAGCTTTATAAACTTCTTTCAAGGTTCTCAGGTAACACGGAGTGTTGTTGTAAGTGGACTACACCTTCATTCTTATTTAAAAGCTTCTGCTCACAACACTTACTCACAGTTCTGCAGCTCTAGTGGCAGTTTCTCTCACACACGAGTATCTCAGGGAGAGGGAGTGGAGACAGCGAAGAAGCTGAGAAGATGCGCACAGAGGGAGGAGGAGGGCCAGGGGAGCTCTCAACAGGAGGCCTTAACCTGGCCTAGGGCCTTCCGAACGCACTTCTCTTATATCCACTTAAGCGGGAACAGTGTATTTGGAGGCTTTGCTTCACCAAAGTGGTGGTCGCGGAACTCTGCCACCTACTGCAACCAGGCCTGCAGACTGAGAGTAGGTCAATCACGGATCTCCAAGTGGCAGTCAAGGTCACCGTGGCCCTCAATTTCTCTGCCAGTGGATCCTTCCAGTCTGCAGCAGGAGACATAACTAACATCTCCCAGTTTGTCGTTCATTGCTGCATCTGGGAGGTCACAGGTGGTCTCTACATCAGGAGAAAGGACTGAGTTTTCTTCTCCAAAAGCAAAATATTGCAGATGCTGTAAATCTGAAATTGTTGTGTATGCAATAACTGTTAGACTGGGCACTGTTTAACTCCAAGAGTTATGACCTTGGCTCTGCTTTATTGAGGTCCAAAGTGACTAGTATACAAGATGGCTGGCCTTTTATACTTGGGCTGCACATGGCCTCCAACAGTGCCGCCATCTAGTGGCTAGTGATACCAAAAGTACATACATGACAATACCCCGCTCCTGAGATATTTACAGTCTTTTACAAATTGAGACGGTCTGGTGTTTTATGCTCCCGAGTTGACTGTCTCAGTTCAACTCCAGCCTTGGGTGAGTGTTCAGAGTCTGTTGTGACTGGTGGCTGGGTGGCTGACCTGGTGGGAGTGGCAATGGCCATGTCAGGGATTGAAAGTCCATTTTCATTGAACATGTCAGTGATTGAAAGTCCCGATTCACCGATGACCACTGAGTCCTCTGATGACTGGGGGTAGGTTGGTTGGTCATCGATTGTCTCTTCCTCCAACTGTTCCGGTTCGTCTATGTGCCACAGCTTTGTCTGAACCATATGTTTCCTGCATGTTTGTCCATTTTTGAGCTTGACAATAAATATTCTGTTGCCCTCCTTGGCCATGACAGTACCAGTGATCCACTTGGGACCCTGACCATAATTCAGAACATATACAGGATCATTTACAGAAATATCGCGTGACATGGCTGCGCGATCGTGATACCCTTGCTGACTTTGTCTTTTATATTCAACATGATTATTCAAGTCAAGGTCTACAAGAGATAGCTTGGTCTTAAGACCTCTCTTCATCATTAGTTCAGCAGGCGAGACCCCGGTAAGCATGTGTGGTCTTGTCCTGTAACTAAGCAGTATGCATGACAGGCGGTCTGCAGTGACCCTTGGGTTACTCGCTTCATACTCTGCTTTATGACTTGGACAGCACGTTCTGCTTGTCCGTTGGATGCAGGTTTGAACGGTGCTGACCCTGCATGTTTGCTACCATTGAGTTTCATGAACTCTTGAAACTCCTGACTGGTGAAGCACGATCCGTTGTCGCTAACAACAATGTCAGGCAGACCATGTGTCGTGAACATGACACTGAGATTCTCAATGGTAGCTGTGGATGTGCTGGATGACATGATTATACACTCTATCCACTTCGAATATGCATCCACCACAACTAAAAACATCTTCCCCAGGAAGGGACCTGCAAAGTCTATGTGGATCCCCTGGATCATGGTTTGGACGGCCACGACCACAGACTCAGCGTCAATTCCACTGGTGCTTTGCTGAGCTGCATGCAAGTGTTGCACTGATGTACACATGATTCCAGCTCAGAGTCAACTCCCGGCCACCATACATGAGATCTGGCGATGGCTTTCATCATTACAATGTCGGGATGTGTGCTATGTAGCTCACGTACAAATTTCTCTCTCCCTTTCTTGGGCATAACAACATGATTGCCCCACAGTATACAATCCGACTGAATAGACAGTTCGTCTTTGCGACGAATGTAAGGTTTGGTCTCCTCACACATTTGCTTGGATATGGAGACCAATCACCTTTGAGGATGCAACTCTTCACCACCGATAAAATCGGGTCCTGGCTGATCCAGATCTTAACTTGTTGAGCCATGACAGGGCTTCCTTCACTCTCAAAAGCATTCATAACTAACAATAGGTCCGCCGGTTGTGGCGTTTCCACCTCCGGTGTGGGCAACGGCAGACGATGCAAAGCATCGGCACAATTCTCGGTGCCAGGTCTATGGTGAATGACATAACCAATCATAAGCAGATAATGTCAGCGCCCACCTCTGGATGTCGGATGAAGCATTGGTATTGTTACCTTTGTTTTCAGAGAACAGTGAAATGAGCAACTTGTGATCTGTCTCCAGTTCAAATCGAAGACTAAACAGGTACTGATGCATCTTTTTAACCCCATACACACAGGCTAGTGCTTCTTTCTCTACCACGCTGTAGGCTCTTTCCACTTTAGACAAACTTTTTGAAGCATACACGACTGGTTGAAGTTTACCCGACTTATTAGCTTGTTGGAGTACGCAATCAATCCATATGATGAAGCATCACAGACCAATACTAAACGTTTACATGGGTCATAATGTACCAGCAGCTTGTTAGAGCAAAGCAGATTAGTGGCTTTCTCAAAAGCTCTGTTTTGAGACGCACCCTACACCCAGTTGTCGCCTCTCTTCGACGTCTCGACCAGCTCCTGTGTCATGTAGGCTGACGTCAAGTCCAGTTTGGTGAACGACTTCCCCCCCGGCTAGCGTTGCAAACAAATCATTAGCCTTCGATAATGGGTACTGATCCTGTTTCGAAACCCTGTTGATCGTAGCCTTGTAGTCTCCACAGATTCTGACTGTGCCATCACTTTTCAGCACAGGAACAATGGAGCTGGCCCATTTATTAAATTCAACCTGTGATATGATCCCTTCACACTGGAGTCTGTCCAGTTCGATTTCGAACTTCTCTCTTATCATATATGGAACTGCCCGAGCTTTATGAAACTGCGTACGTGAAACCTGTGGCTGCCCAAAGTCCACCAGCGGGAATGCATCCGATTTCTCCGTGTTGGCATTGTGGGGGAAATCACCAGCAGCAGCAGTGCCAATTTAAGCAATATAGTTGCAAACTGCCCGAGCTTTATGAAACTGCCCGAGCTTTCATCCGAGTGCAGGTGGATCTGCACCTTGACTCCTGTGAAGTTGCCGATGCCTGGTTCAAACAACGAGGGGAACTTGCTCAGTACTTGGGCACATGTATCTTTCTCCGATGACAACGCCTTGATGTCGTTCCAATCGCACCTGATTTTATCAAGCCAATTCCTGCCGAACAGCGTTGGGCCATTGCCTGGGACAATCTATAGTGGTAACTCGTGAACCGCACCGTCATACGACACTTTAATTGTGGCACTGCCAAACACCATTGAGAGATCTTTGGTGTACGTGTACAACTTGACATTGACTGTACTCAGCCTGGGCCTCACAGCCTTAGTATCCATCGATTCCGGCACCCCATTAAATTTCACGTTGATCATTATCGGTTTGCTCCTAGTTAGGAACGAGTACAGTCCATACACTTCCTCCTCTGGTAACTCGGATTGCATATCCGGATCTGCGCTAGTCTGACCATCATCCTCCATGTGGTGTGTCGCAGCACACTTGCTCATCTACGGACACTTGCACTGGAGATGCCCCACTCTCAGACAGCCTTTGCAACTATATTGCTTAAATTGGCACTGCTGCTGCTGGTGATTTCCCCCACAATGCCAACACGGAGAAATCGGATGCATTCCCGCTGGTGGACTTTGGGCAGCCACAGGTTTCACGTACGCAGTCGGATAGGCCCTGCCATGTGCCACTCTGCCGAAATCCGAATCAATCATATTTACAGTACTTGCCGAGTTTTGATTTTTCACTGATATCTGCTTTAGACTTCTATCCGTCGTCATGCATGACTGAGCGATCGTGATGGCCCTGTTCAAGTCCAACGTCTCCACCGCCAGTAGTTTACGCAGGATCACCTCGTGTTTGGTGCCAATTACAAAGAAGTCCCGCAGCATGTCTGCCAACACAGCCCAAACTTACACGGTCCCACTAGACGTCTCAGGTGGGCAATGAATTCTGCCGCATTCTGGCCCTCTGAGCGGACAGGCGTGTAAAATCTGTATCTCGAGATGATGATGCCTTCGTCTGGCTTAAGGTGGTCCTGTACCAGTGTACACAATTCTTCATACATCGTCTCTGTTGGACTCACAGGCAGGAGTAGATTCTTTATCAGACCATAAATTTTTGGACCGCAAACTGTGAGGAACATCGCCCGGTGCCGATCTGCGTCGCCGACCTCCTCCATTTTGTTGGCCACGAAGAACTGGCTCAAATGGCTCACAAAGTCTGCCCAATCTTCTCCTTCCACAAATCGCTCCAACAATCCAATTGTGCTAATTTTTGCATGCAAAGGTTCTTGTTGCCTCGTCGCCAAATGTTGTGTTTGCAATAACTGTTAGACTGAGTACTGTTTAACTCCAAGAGGTATGACCTTGGCTCTGCTTTATTGAGGCCCAAAGTGACTCCTATACAAAATGGCTGGCCTTTTATACTTGGGCTGCACACACGTACGTGCAGCCCAATGGCCTCCAACAGTGACGCCATCTCGTGACTAGTGATCCCAAAAGTACATACATGACAGAAATAAATACAGAAAATGCTGGAAATACTCAGCAGGCCAGGCAGCATCTATGAAACAGAGAAACAGAGTTAACGTTTCTGGCCGATGACCTTTCATCAGAACTGGAAAAAGTTAGAGATATTACAGGATTTAAGTAAGTGCAGAGGCAGGGAATGAGTGAATGGAAGGAAAGAACAAAAGGGAAGGTCTGTGATGGAGTGGAAGGCAGGAGAGTTGAAATAGCAAGGTATGATTGTACAAAGCAAAAAGAAATGTTAATGGGACAAGAAAAGAAAAAAAAGATGGGTCTAGAAGAGGTGTAAATGGGAACAGCAGAATCATAAACAGCTGCCATCTGAAAAATAGATCATAACCTCGGTCCCCATTTTTTTTCAGATGGCAGCTGTTGATGATTCTGCTTTTCTCATTAGTGAATGAAGGCCTAGAAATGAGGTGCCAACCTAGGGAAGCTACAATACATGCATGCTAAACAGCGAAAGTAGCATGTTATAGACAGAGACACGAAATCCCACAACCAATTGATCAGATCAAAGCTCTGCAGTCCTGTCACATCATGTCATGAATGGTAGTGGATAATTAAACAACTAATGGGAGGAGGAGGCTCTATGAATATCTCCATCCTTAATGATGGCAGAGCCCAGCATGTGAGTGTAAACGACAAGGCTGAAGCATTTGCACAATCTTCAGCCAGAAGTGCCGAGTGGACAATCCATCTCAGCCTCCTCCTGAGGTCCTCACCATCAGTGAAGCCAGTCTTCAGCTAATTTGATTCACTCCATGTGGTATCAAAAAATGGCTGAGCACAGTAGATACAGTAAAGGCTGTTGGCCCCGATAATATCCTGGCTGTCGTGCTGAAGACTTGTGCTCCAGAATTAGCTACGCCCCTAGCCAAGCTGTTCCAGTACAGCTGGAACACTGGCATCAAAGTGACAATGTGGAAAACTGCCCATGTATGTCCTGTCCATAAAAAGCAAGATAAATCCAATCCTGTCAATTACAGCCCCATCAATCTACCCTCAATCATGAGCAAAGAGATGGAAGGTGTTGTCGACAGTGCTATCAAGCAGCACTGACTCACCAATAACTTGCTCACCAATGCTCAGTTTGAGTTCTACCAAAACCATTCGGCTTCAGACTCATTACAACCTTGGGTCAAACATGGACAAAAGAGCTGAATTACAGAGGTGAGGTTAGGGTAACTGCCCTTGATATCAAGGCAGCATTTAACAGAATATGGCATCAAGGAGCCCTAGTAACACTGAAGTCAATGCGAATCCGGGGGAAAACTCTCAACTGGCTGGAGTCATACCTAGCACAAAGGAAGATGATTATGGCTGTTGGAAGCCAATCAGCTCAACCCCAGGACATCGTTACAGGAGTTCCTCAGGGCAGCGTCCTAGGCCCAACTACCTTCAGCTGCTTCATTATCCCGCCCTTCCCTCCGTCATAAGTTCAAAAGTGGGGATGTTCGCTAATGAATGCACAGTGTTCAGTTACATTCGCAACTCCTCAAATAATGAAGCAGTCCATGCCTGCATGCAGCAAGACCTGGATGGAATTAATAAAATGTTGCAGTTTTGCTGTAGAGTCATCTTTGTCTGTTGATGTATGTAAAGGATTGTATTGATAATATTGGTACAATTAACACACTGCTCCCTTTAGGAAATGCCAACACACTAAAATAATTTCCCTCCTGTCAAAGTATATATGAAAGTATTGGTAGAATATGTTGATGTAATTTTAAATTATTTTACTCACCCACAATTATATATTTTTTCAAAGTATATTTGAGATAAATCCCCAATACTCAGACTTTATATGCTTTGACAGAAGAAGCACTCATAGAAACATAGAAATTTACAGCACAAAAGAAGGCCATTTCGGTCCATCGTGTCCACGCCAGCCGACAAAGAGCCGCACGGGCCGTTGTCAGCAGCCCTAAAGGTGACATATAAACCTATGACGGAAAGGCAAAGAGCACCCAGCCCAACCAGTCTGCCTCACACAACTGTGACATGCCTTATACTGAAACATTCTACACACCACCCCAACCGGAGCCACTTGATCTCCTGGGAGAGGCAAAATCCAAATAAAAACCCAGGCCACTTTAGGGAGAAAAAATCTGGGAAAATTCCTCTCTGACCCAGCCAGGCAATCGAAACTAGCCCAGGAGATCACGCTGGCCGTATTCTATTCCCTGCAGTACTTACTATTATATCTGTGCCATCCAACAAAAGGTCATCCAGTCGAATACAAATTAGGTCCGTAACCCTGCAGGTTACTACACTTTAAGTGCCCATCCAACCATTTCTTAAAAGTGGTCAGGATTTCTGCATCCACCACTCTTCCAGGCCACGAGTTCCAGATCCCCACAACCCTCTGCGTAAAGAAGCCCGCCCTCAAATCCCCTCTAAATCTTCCACCAACCACCTTAAAACTATGCCCCCTCATTATAGACCCCTCCACCACTGGAAATAGACCCTTACTATCCACTATGTCCAGGCCCCTCAATATTTTGTACACCTCAATGAGCTCTCAACCTCCTCTGTTCCAGCCTATCCAATCTGTCTTCATAACTAAGATTCTCCATTCCAGGCAGCATCCTAGTAAATCTCCTCTGTACCCTCTCTAGTGCAATCACGTCCTTCCTATAATATGGCGACCAGAACTGCACGCAGTACTCCAGCTGTGGCCTAACCAAAGTATTATACAATTTAAGCACAACCACCCTGCTCTTATATTCTATGCCTCGGCCAATAAAGGCAAGCATTCTGTATAAGTATGATGTGTAAAGAGCCAAAACAAAAGTAATCTGAATTTAAGAAGCAAGTCAGGACAAACATGTTCATTTTGAATTGAAGAGCAGCACCTAGCTAGCTAGCTCTTAGGATATGCAGTGCTCATTAGCTAGAGAATAGAGTAAAATAATTATCACACAGCCTGTTTTCCGTTATAGCCCAATTTCAACAACACCAAATTTGAATTTGTTTTGATTTTGAAGATGCTCCACATGACAATACACATAAACACTGTGAATGTATTTACTCTCGTTATGAAAGAATAATACCTCACATTGCTGGTTTTAAAACAGCTGAGAATAGAAGTTAATCAAATTAGACCACTCATGTCTCATTTGAATTAGACACTGTTAGGGAGTGCAACACAGATGGTGTCAAGAGAGGAAGGGGGTGATGAGGGTGATGACCTGACAGGGGTAGGTGGGATCAGTGAATATGTGGCATTGCTGTAATTGGGAAGTGAAATTCAGGTGCAAGTCCATGATTGGGTTAACAGGTCCACATGGACTTTACTGTGAAGAAGGGGTATAAGGTCTCTTCGACATAAGGGTCATACAGGTATTTGACTGAAAAGCTTGGGACTATCCACAGATGGGCCAGGAGGGACGGACTGGTGCAGGGATTACACGGGTTTGCTCGTGGAGTTCGCAACATTTCTGCCCATGGGATAACGCAGAGGAGGACAAAGGGTTTGATTAGGGCAGGGAAAATGGAGTATGAGAAGAAGCTTGCAGGGAACATTAAGACGGATTGCAAAAGTTTCTATAGATATGTAAAGAGAAAAAGGTTAGTAAAGACAAACGTAGGTCCCCTGCAGTCAGAATCAGGGGAAGTCATAACGGGGAACAAAGAAATGGCGGACCAATTGAACAAGTACTTTGGTTCGGTATTCACGAAGGAGGACACGAACAACCTTCCGGTTATAAAAGGGGTCGGGGGGTCTAGTAAGGAGGAGGAACTGAGGGAAATCCTTATTAGCCGGGAAATTGTGTTGGGGAAATTGATGGGATTGAAGGCCGATAAATCCCCAGGGCCTGATGGACTGCATCCCAGAGTACTTAAGGAGGTGGCCTTGGAAATAGTGGATGCGTTGACAGTCATTTTCCAACATTCCATTGACTCTGGATCAGTTCCTATGGAGTGGAGGGTAGCCAATGTAACCCCACTTTTTAAAAAAGGAGGGAGAGAGAAAACAGGGAATTATAGACCGGTCAGCCTGACATCGGTAGTGGGTAAAATGATGGAATCAATTATTAAGGATGTCATAGCAGTGCATTTGGAAAGAGGTGACATGATAGGTCCAAGTCAGCATGGATTTGTGAAAGGGAAATCATGCTTGACAAATCTTCTGGAATTTTTTGAGGATGTTTCCAGTAGAGTGGATAAGGGAGAACCAGTTGATGTGGTATATTTGGACTTTCAGAAGGCGTTCGACAAGGTCCCACACAAGAGATTGATGTGCAAAGTTAGAGCACATGGGATTGGGGGTAGTGTACTGACATGGATTGAGAACTGGTTGTCAGACAGGAAGCAAAGAGTAGGAGTAAATGGGTACTTTTCAGAATGGCAGGCAGTGACTAGTGGGGTACCGCAAGGTTCTGTGCTGGGGCCCCAGCTGTTTACACTGTACATTAATGATTTAGATGAGGGGATTAAATGTAGTATCTCCAAATTTGCGGATGACACTAAGTTGGGTGGCAGTGTGAGCTGCGAGGAGGATGCTGTGAGGCTGCAGAGCGACTTGGATAGGTTAGGTGAGTGGGCAAATGCATGGCAGATGAAGTATAATGTGGATAAATGTGAGGTTATCCACTTTGGTGGTAAAAACAGAGAGACAGACTATTATCTGAATGGTGACAGATTAGGAAAAGGGGAGGTGCAAAGAGACCTGGGTGTCATGGTACATCAGTCATTGAAGGTTGGCATGCAGGTGCAGCAGGCGGTTATTAAAGCAAATGGCATGTTGGCCTTCATAGCAAGGGGATTTGAGTACAGGGGCAGGGAGGTGTTGCTACAGTTGTACAGGGCATTGGTGAGGCCACACCTGGAGTATTGTGTACAGTTTTGGTCTCCTAACCTGAGGAAGGACATTCTTGCTATTGAGGGAGTGCAGCGAAGGTTCACCAGACTGATTCCCGGGATGGCGGGACTGACCTATCAAGAAAGACTGGATCAACTGGGCTTGTATTCACTGGAGTTCAGAAGAATGAGAGGGGACCTCATAGAAACATATAAAATTCTGACGGGGTTAGACAGGTTAGATGCAGGAAGAATGTTCCCAATGTTGGGGAAGTCCAGAACCAGGGGTCACAGTCTAAGGATAAGGGGTAAGCCATTTAGGACCGAGATGCGGAGGAACTTCTTCACCCAGAGAGTGGTGAACCTGTGGAATTCTCTACCACAGAAAGTTGTTGAGGTCAATTCACTAAATATATTCAAAAAGGAGTTAGATGAAGTCCTTACTGCTAGGGGGATCAAGGGGTATGGTGAGAAAGCAGGAATGGGGTACTGAAGTTGAATGTTCAGCCATGAACTCATTGAATGGCGGTGCAGGCTAGAAGGGCCGAATGGCCTACTCCTGCACCTATTTTCTATGTTTCTATGTTTCTAACACTTGATTATGCCTTGTTAGCTACTTCTCAAACACTGTAATGTATCAAGTCTTGCTTACACTGAATAAAATATAATCACTGTCACTAGTAAGGCTCAAGTCAAATCTCTCAGAACTTGAGTGAAAGGGTTAATTGGCACAGACCCAGGGCTGAATTTTCGCCACCATTCAGAGCTGTTTTTTTTGGAGCAGACTAAAATGTGCAAAGTTTCACCGCCATTCTAAGTAGGTACATCCAATTTTTTTAGTTCCGATTATTTTACGTCACTGGGCGGAACCTGCCGGGTATGCCATTTCTGGCCATCTAAGCGAGTTTGGCCAAGTACAGTTTTTTTCTAAAACGGCGCATTGCACTCTTCTGAAAAACCTTATCTACACTTAAGGAAAGGCAGAGAAGAGAAAATCGGCGGATAGAAGACGCCATTGTTTCAGCTGAGCTGAAGACATGGCATGGGGCGGGGGGTGGGGAGGAGTGGGGGGGCGTGCCAGGGGGCCTTTTGACCCGGAATGGCAGTGGGCCGGTGCAGGGTCCTTTTGGCCCGGGATAGGTGCGGGGGCCTTTCAACCCGGGATAGGTGCAGACTGGTGTAGGGTCCTTTCGGCCCGGGATAAGTGCAGGGGCCTTTCAGCTCAAGAGAGGTGCGGGCTGGTGCGGGGTCCTTTCGGCCCAGGATGGTAGCGGGCCGGTGCGGGGTCTTTTCGGCCCAGGATAGGTGCGGCCGGTGTGGGGGTCTTTTGGCCTGAGATAGGTGCGGAGGGGGGCGGGCCTTTCGGCCCGGGATTGCAGCGGCACCGGCATTGTAGAAGTGGAAAAAATCTACAGATGCTAAAAAGGAATAAAAATTTCAGATTGTTTCATATATTGAGATTTCAGTCTGTTGTCCCAAGTCTCACTATAGTGATCTATTTTACAAAGGGGAAATGCTTTATTTGTGCCTCAGCACTTCAGTGTGTCCATCGTTACCCTGGCTACACCCACAGAGCTTAAGGACATCTGCACCACTCCATAAGAACATAAGAACATAAGAAATAGGAGCAGGAGTAGGCCATACTGCCCCTCGAGCCTGCTCCGTCATTTAATACGATCATGGCTGATCCGATCATGGACTCTGGTTCACTTCCCTGCCCGCTCTCCATAACCCCTTATTCCCTAATTTTTTTAAAAAACTGTCTATTTCTGTTTTAAATGTATTCTGTGTCCCAGCTTCCATAGCTCTCTGAGGCAGCGAATTCCACAGATCCACAATCCTCTGAGAAGACATTTCTCCACATCTCTGTTTTAAATGGGCGACCCCTTATTCTAAGATTATGCCCTCTAGTTCTAGTCTCCCCTATCAGTGGAAACATCCTCTCTGCATCCACCATGTCAAGCCCCCTCATAATCTTATACATCTTGATAAGATCATCTCTCATTCTTCTGAATTCCAATGAGTAGTGCACAACCTACTCAACTTTTCCTCGTAAGTCAAGCCACAATCAACCTTGTGAACCTTCTCTGAACTGCCTCCAAAGCAATTACATCCTTTCGTAAATATGGAAACCAAAACTACACACAATATTCCAGGTGTGGCCTCACCAATGCCCTGTGCAACTGTAGCAAGACTTCCCTGCTTTTATATTTCATCCCTTTGCAATAAAGATTCCATTGGCCTTCCTGATCACTTGCTGTACCTGCATACTAACCTTCTGTGTTTCATGCACAAGTACCTCCAGATCCCGCTGTACTGCAGCACTTTGCAATTTTTCTCCATTTAAATAATAACTTGCTCTTTGATTTTTTCTGCCAAGTGCATGACTAAAGACAGTAGCGGGTCTCTATTTGTCCAGACTTTGATCTGACGGGCTGTCACGGGTGAGCCTTCGATTTTGAAAGCTTCAATAGCAATGACCATCTTAGCAGCATGCTCAGTTGCCTACTCGGTGGTGGATAGTGGGAGCCTGCTGAGTGCATCGGCGCAGCTTTCAGTGCCCAATCTGTGCCGAATTGTATAGTCATAGGCGGCTAACGTGAGTGCCCACCTCTGTATGCGCGTCGACACATTTGCATTTATGGCCTTGTTGTCGGCCAAAAGGGACATTAGGGGTTTGATCTGTCTCCAGCTCAAATTTCCTGCCAAACAGGTACTGGTGCATTTTTTTTACTGCATATACACATGCAGGTGCTTCCTTTTCTACCATCCCGTAGCCCCTTTCTGCCTGGGACAGACTTCTGGAGGCATAAGCTACCAGCTGTAATTGACCCTTGGCATTAACATGCTGCAACACACACCCGACCCCATAGAACGACGCATCGCACATTAAAACAAGTTTCTTACATGGGTCATATAGCATTAACAGATTGTTGGAGCACAACAAATTGCGTGCTCTATCAAAAGCCCTTTCCTGGCTGACCCCCCAGACCCATTCGCGACCTTTGCGTAGGAGCACATGTAGCGGCTCTAGCAGCGTGCTCAATTTGGGAAGAAAGTTACCAAAATAGTTCAGGAGCCCCAGGAACGAACGCAGCTCCATCGTGTTATGGGGTCTGGGTGCTCTCTGCATCGCTTCCGTTTTGGATGATGAGTGTGACAAGAATGGCTTGGGCATTGCAGGGATGCTTTATGGAGCTGGTGTGGGGTGGCACCAACCTGGCGCATCACGTGGCAGTACAGCGTGAAGTGAAGGAAAAGTGGCCATGGTGAGGCCATCACTGGCCACCCGGGCAGCAATGTGGTCAGGTGCTGATGCCCTTTGTCCTGTGCAGCATCAGGTGATTACGGGGAAGGTTGGTGTTGTTGGTAGTGATGCTGGTGTGTTTAGTGATGTTGGTGCTGGGGCTCATCGTGGTGGGATTCTAAGGACAAAGGTGAGATTTTTTTCAAGGGCACTGATGCTGCTGGAATAGATGGCAGGTGAGATTGAGATGACAGAAGCGATCTGTCAATAGTGAGAGAGGTTGCTCCAAGGAGGTGAAAGTGAATAGAGAGTTCACTGCAAACACTTCCAAAGTGCATACAGCTCAAAAGTCTCTTCCAAATACTGAAGGCTTGAGCTTTTGACATTGGAAAGTGAATAGCTGAGAAATGGTCACTTTTATACCACATCTGCAGCTGTCAACTAGGCAAAGCAATGGAGAGTCACTGAGAAACTAACTCCACTTATCTGGTGTGAAACCCGAGGGACGGCAAAGCTGTCAAATGATTGATAAAATTGTAAGTGCCTGCTTTTAAGCTTCTTAACAAGCATTTAAGTACCTTTTAATGATGTTAATTACCTGTCCTGCCGCTTGCTGTCAGGTCTGCTATCTGAACGCAGATCTGACAGCTGGGAAACTCACATGGAGGCGGGTTCAGAGTGGGATCCTGACCAGCTGTCAATCAGGGCCATTTTGACAGTGGGCCCGCCTCCAAACCCACACTCGCAGGACTGGGAAGATTCCGGCCAATGTTTCCCCTAGCTCTGGAATCTAGAACACGAGATCACAGTCACAGAATAATTTAGGACTGAGATGGGGAGAAATTTCTTCACTCAAAGGGTTGTGAATCTTTGGAATTCTCTACCCCAGAGGTGCTTAGTCGTTGAGTATATTCAAGACAGAGGTTGATACATTTTTGGGACCAAAGAGAATTAAGGGATATGGGGATAGTGGCCGGAAGGTGGAATTGAGGTAGAAGATCAGCCATGATCTTGATGAATGATGGAGTAGACTCAAAGAGCCAAATGGCCTACTCCAGCTCCTATTTCTTATATTCTTATCACTGACTCAACAAATCAGACCTGTATCTCACCACTCCTTCACCTTACCTTGGTGCTACAATGCGATACCTGACTTTAATTAGTTAGAGAATTTTACAGCACAGAAGGATGCAATTCGGCCCATTGTGTTTGTGCCGGCTCTTTGAAAGAGCTGCCCAATTAGTACCAGTCTCCCTCGGCTCTTTCCACATTATAATAACAATTTTCTCCCCTTCAAGTATTTATGCAATTCACTTTTGAATGTTATTTCTGATTCTGATTTCACCGCCCTTTCGGGGAGTGCATTCCAGATAACAACTCACTGCATAAAAAAATTCTCATCTTTTTTTAATTAGCTTAAATCTGTGTCCTTTGGTTACTGACCCTTCTGCAAGTTTCTCCTTATTTACTCTATCAAAACCCTTCGTGATTTTGAATGCCTCTGTTAAATCCTCCTACAAGGGATATAAATTGTAGCAGGCTAAAGAGCAGACAAATAGGTGGTCAGAACACAATGCTGAAGGTGGTGAACAAATCAGTATTAGGTCTGAGGAATTGCCTATGCATGTAACATTTGCTTATGTAGGTATAGCACACTTATAACGCATTAAAACTGTATCCTTAACCTTAATAACACATACAGGTCAGCAGTTACAATTTTGATTAGAAGTCTCTGAGGAAGAGATAAGACAGCCAATATTTTGAGAACAGTTACTTTAGGCAACATGCAGACTGTGGCAGAGGGCAAATAATGGAACAACACAATGATGGGAGATGGACAGTTGCATATACCACTCAGAGCCAGTCTGATAAGAGTTGACAAATCAATGTAACTCCGCTGACAGCAATAGACCTATCGATGATTTTGTAGGAGGGTAGCTCCTCTCCAAAGCCTGTATAAATTATACTCAAAACCTCATGTATTTTGAAGGTTCCACGACTGAACCTTCCCTTGCATTGCCTCGAAATGAAGCCAGTTAAACTCAGGTTTTGTTTGTTTACTTCCGTGGTCGTTATACAGAGGGCGAAGGGTGAGGTGTTGATTATCTATATCAGGTATCCCGCCGTGAGGGAGAGAAGCCTTCCTTTTACCCCTACACCTCCATTAACCGTCCCTGTTCCAAGAAGATCAATTCCAGCTTCTCTAGTCTTTCCACGTAACAAGTCCCTCATCTCTGGTACCATTCTAGTCAATCTCCTCTCCACCCACTCTAAGGCCTTAGGATCCTTCTGAACATGTGGTGCCCAGAATTGGACACAATACTCCAGCTGAGGCCTAACCAGTGATTTTTAAAGGTTTAGCATAACATTCTTGATTTTGTACTCTATGGAGCTGAAATTCATCAACTCACTGCCCGCTGCCACCGACAGCCGCCCACTGCTGCCGATATTGCTCTTGCAGATCCGCCCAGTGCCACTTTTGAGGTGGCCTGGAGCGGACAGGAGGGGAGAGCCGCCGGAAACTGCCCGCTGACATCAGCGGATGGCTGAGTGGCGCAACTGACCTTCCACCTGCTGAGCTCCCATATTGATGCAGGCGGGAGTCGGCAGGAGTCGACGCCTGAACCGGGGTGGACCACTGCAAGGATGCTGGTCTGTCCCCGATGGTATGAAGAACCTGAAAAAAAGGTTAGTGAACATTTAGAAAGAAAAATTTCCACAGCAACATACCTGGATGGGTCCCCTGAAGCTCTTCCGATAGTTTTTTTATTTTTTATTGTTGATTTTTTTTTCAGGTCTTTGACCCCCCCCCCCCCGTGGGCCTGACTCCATCCTTGGTGGCAGTTGGGCGGCAAGTGCCTCTGCCGCCGAGAATGAGACCTCCCACCCGATGCCGCCCAGATTGGTGGCGTACGAGGGACCTCGGCGATGAATATCCCACCCAGAGTACCATCTGGTACCTCGGCGCCCATCGGCAGTTCTTTAGGCGACACTTGGGCGGGTGGAGGCCTTAATCAAAATTGTCCCCTATGTCTCTATTTGTATTTTTGGAAGAAAATTTGTTTCAATATTTTCATGTCAAGTATTTTTTTACTCCCTTAACTAGATTAAAAAATGTGAAATGATGAGCAACATACTGTGTTGAACTTGAGTCTTCTGCACAACAGCTTCCAGAGCACTTAAAATGTTGCATCGGTCTCATTTTGCAAATAAAACTAATTTATAAAGAGGCCACTTTATTTGTACCATGTCATTCAAACAAATTATTGCAGATCAACTTCTCGAAGCACACGAGCTGTATATTAAAAATTGCAGTCAAACAACATGTCCTTATCACAGGAGAAAACTCGCCTCATTATAGTATTTACCATAATTTAGTCAATACATTGTGACTATCCATTTTCACATAGTTTTCAAGAGGAAGCTGGGCGTGTGCGATTCCCAACTCCAGTGCGTTATTGTACATTAGACCCTGAAATAGCAGCCATGGAAAAGTCAGGATAAATAATGTTGAATCCATTTTTTCAAAGCGCTTAAATTTTGTTTTTGCGGGACTGCAGCTGTATTGAGCAATCTTCAACAACAACTTGAATTTATATTGTACCATTAAAGGATTGTACATGGCTGCAATCTCTCAGTTACCTCTAATCACCGAATGATAGTGTACAAGACGTGCAGAGTACTTTGTGGTGATTATGATCCACCAAGCCACCTATGATGTAAGCTTTTGTTGCATCCAGCTCATTCAGTGCCATAGGAGAATCAGAGGTGAGGTAAACCATGTTGTGTATGTATAATACAAGTATACTCCCTGTACACTCAATGTACAGTTACATAAGACTATTGGATGTAGCTTCACACTGTATACACAATGTTTGTACTACCAGAGGGTACAACTGGTGGAGACCTAGGAGTCACCTGTACACGACAGGTAACCAGGTATAAACCATGCTGTACCCTCACTCAGGAGTTGTAATGAATGGACTAAGGTCACCACAGTTCAAGTACAATACCTTGCCTTGTGGAGTCATTACTAGAGTGCTTATAGACACAATAACTGGTGACGAGATTACGAATTTCCACGCGAAAATGGCTAACCTTGGTACGTTTCAATAATTCGCCGATGGGGAAGATTGAGAGGCCTTTGTGGAAAGGCTCGAACACTTTTTCATTGCGAACAACCTGGCGGAAGACAACCCGACCTCTCTGGCTGATAAGCGCAGAGCTATCCTGCTCAGCAGTTGTGGGCCCACTGTCTATGGCCTCGTCAGGGACTTGCTAGCCCCAGAGAAGACAACAACCAAAACATATGCAGAGCTCGTAATGATGATACAGGAACAGCTCAAACCTAAAGAGAGCATCCTCACAGCCAGACACCAGTTCTACACCCATCAGCGGCCCGAAGGCCAAGAAATTGCAAAGTATGCTGCAGACCTCAGACGATTGGCTGCATCGTGTGATTTTGGTGACCACCTCACCGAAGCGCTGTGGGACATCTTCGTTATTGGAATCGGCCACGAGGGCCTTCTCCACAAGCTGCTCTCTGCGGACACCATGGTCACCCTGCAGAAGGCAGTTAACGTGAGCCAGGCGTTCATGGTCTTGGCCTGAGATTCCAAGCAGATGACTCACCCCAGGACTCTAACCCGCAAGTACTGTGAACCGACTGGCGCCGTTTGGAAGCAAAGCTGCTGCAAGCAGTCTCTCTCAGGGGAGAGAGAACAGAACCCCGAGTCCCGCAACCCTGAGTCCGCCACATTGGGCCAACCGGCGAACCCCATGCTGGCGCTGTGGAGGAAACCACAGGGCCCATCAGTGCCGCTACAAAGACTATACTTGCAAAGACTGTAACACAAAGGGCCACCTCCAGCGAATGTGCAAGAGAAATCGTACTCACCAAGTCGATGAAGAGTTGGCCGATCATCTGGACTCCAGTGACGATGAAGAGAGAGTCCATGAGGCAGCTCAGCCCCACGATGAGGTATACGGAGTGTTTACCTGCATCACCGAGAGTTCCCCGTTGAAAATGGAAGTCAAAATCAACGATGTTCCAGCCACGTTGGAGGTAGACACAGGGGCGAGCCAATCACTGATGAATCAGGCGGCCTTTGAGAAACTTTGGGACAATCCAATCGAATGACCTAAAATTATCCAAGCTGCTCACCTACACAAACGACATCATCCCAGTCATCAGCAGCGTGGATGTCCAGGTGTCCCATGACGGCACGATGCACAAGTTACCTTTGTGGATCATTGCTGGTGATGGTCCAACGCTGCTAGGAAGAAGATGAATGAAAAAGATCCATTGGAGCAGGGAAAATCTCCAGCCTCCGTTGATCGATGTCCTACACGGCCCCGAATTTGGATCCAGCACAACCCCTGAGAAACCAGCCACTCAACTCGACTGTGTGGAGACGACACAGGCCGCTCAACCCAACAGCGAGATGATCCAGCAGAAACAACCCGACCTTACCTTCCAGGCTCCAGTGGCAGGACTCCGGAGGAAGAAAATTGGCACGGAAGGCAACTTCCCTGCTTCCGTGGCAGAACCTGGGGAAAAAGGATCACCACAGCTTACCTCGTGGAGAGAAAGAAGATGGCGCCTGCATCACGAGGTGAAGTGCCTGAAGTAAAGATGGCGATGGCCAGACCACGAGGAGCAGCATTGATAGAACAACACGTGATGCCGGGCAGCGAACCGGATTGGGGTAAAGATTGCAAGGCCCTCTTAAAGGAGACCGGCAACCCATCACAATTAAAGGGACAGTTCCACCCTTTATACAGCGATGCCAGTGATACACATGTAAGCGATGTAATTGACAAATGCAAGTATGTAAATGTAACTAACCATGTTAAGTCGGGTGATTGCGGTCGAAACCAATGAATTATGACAGTAAATGAAGTAATGATGTGTGATGCCGGGTTCTACATGTACGCCGACAAAACCAAGGGCAACCTTCCGTCGGAAGCACCAAGGTCCAGCGGGCTACCTGATCACATAGCCTGCGCCTCCGGGACCAATGTGATGCCCCAGGGAGCATGGCCACACACAGAGTGAGCATACCAGCTGCAGGGCCAGCGATCAGCGGACGGCAAAGGGCACCATGACCGGTACCCTGCCTCTGATCGGCTCCACCTCTCTGGCCACTAGGGCCAGTACTGGGAGCAAGAGGCTAGCACCATCCAGCTCTCCCAATGGGATCTGGGATGACCAGGCTCCCACTATCACTGAAGGGCAGTAGGGAGACACCACTGCCCTCAAAGGGGGACAGGGAGGCCACACATTCCTATGGCTCTGCCCACCACTGGGCAATGGCAAAGGCCCTGAAACTCAGCCAGGTGAGTGATCCGGGCCCACCCAGCTGGCAGGGGGTGCAGCGCCGCCATCAGACAACTTGGACACAGTCGGGTCACTCTGGAACTAGCATCCTCACCCACCTGCACCTACACAACCCAGGGGCAAGATTGTGATACCACGTATGTACTTTACCTGTAAAATGTACTTGTTCCACTACTGCAGAAACCAAACCATGATGTAATTAATCCTATGTTTTTTTTGTTCTTTCTTTCTGTACATGTATGCACATGCAGGTGTTGAGCCACACACATGGTCTATGTATGGGGGGTGAGGGGGGGGGGGCGGTGAAATGGATGTATGTAGCCATGGACGCACATGGATCACACCCAGAACCCACTCAACCCCCACTGCAACCTTGAACCGTCCACTGCTGACCATTTCCCAATGTTGTGGCAATAAGGACTTGGGGGGTCAACAGGGAGAGAGCCAAGCCAAAGCATAGACAAGTTGCAAGGGCTTTGGGCTAGGGCAAGAGCACACAATGCAAAGGCCAGTGGTACAAGACTTAGGGGAGAGTGATGTTGTGTATGTATAATATAAATATACTTCCTGTACACTCAATGTACAGTTACATAAGATTACTGGATGTACTATCACACTGTATACACTATCCTTGTACCACCAGAGGGTGCAACTGGTGGAGACCTAGGGGTCACCTGTACACGACAGGTAACCAGGTATAAAAGGGAGCTCACCATGCTGTACCCTCACTCAGGAGCTGTAATAAATGGACTAAGGTTCAAGTACAATACCTTGCCTCGTGGAGTCATTACTAGAGTGCATACAGACACAATAAACCAGGTCTTCCTTCTTCATTACTTCACGGAGGTAATATTGATTCAAAAACAACAACGACAACATATTTTATTTATATAATGCCTTTAACATAGTAAAACGTCTCAAGGCGCTTCACAGCAGTGTGAAGACAAAACAAATAAATTTGACACCGAGCCACATAAGTAGAAATTACAGCAGATGACCAAAAGCTTGGTCAAAGAGGTAGGTTTTAAGGAGCATCTTAGAAGAGGAAAGAGAGGTAGAGAGCCTGAGAGGTTTAGGGAGGGAGTTTCAGAGCTTAGGGCCCAGGCAACAGAAGGCATGGCCACTAATGGTTGAGCAGTTATAATCAGAGGACAGAATTTGAGGAGCGCAGATATCTTGTGGGGTTGTGAGGCTGAAGATTACAGAGATAGGGAGGGGCGAGGCCATGGAGGAATTTGTAAACCAGGATGTGAATTTTGAAATCGAGACGTTGCTTAACCAGGAGCCAATGTAGGTCAGTGAACACAGGGGTGATGGGTGATCGGAACTTCGTGCAAGTTAGGACACGGACTGCCGAGTTTTGGATGATCTCAACTTTACGTAGGGTAGAATGTGGTAGGCCAGCCAGGAGTGCATTGCAGTAGTCAAGTCTAGTGGTAACAAAGGCATGGATGAGGGTTTCAGCAGCAGATGAGCTGAGGTAGAGGCGGAGGCGGGCAATGTTATGAAGGTGGAAATAGGCAGTTTTAGTTATGCCACAGATATATAGCCAGAAGATCATTTCAGAGTCAAATATGATGTCTAGGTTGCGAACAGTCTGGTTTAGCCTCAGGTAGTTGCTAGGGAGAGGGATGGAGTCAGTGACTCGGGAACGGAGTTTGTGGCGGGGACCAAAGACAATGGCTTTGGTCTTCCCAGTATTTAATTGGAGAAATTTCTGCTCATCTAGTACTGGATGTCGGACAAGCAGTCTGACAATTTAGAGACATGGAGAGGTTGAAAGAAGTGGTGGAGGGGTAGAGCTGGGGAATGTGACATGTGGAAACTAACTCTCTGTTTTCGAATTATATCACCAAGGGGCAGCATATAGATGAGAAATAGGAAGGGGCCAAGGATAGTTTCTTGGGGGACACCAGAGGTAATGATGCGGGAGTGGGAAGAGAAGCCGTTGCAGGTGATTTTCTGACTATGATTAGATAGATAAGAATAGAACCAGGTGAGTGCAGTCCCACCCCAGCTGGACGATGGTGGAGAGGCATTAGAGGAGGATGGAATGGCCATCTGTGTTAAAGGTTGCAGACAGGTCGAGGAAAGATAGTTTACCTTTGTCACAGTCACAAAAGATGTAATTTGTGACTTTGATGAGAGCTGTTTTGGTTCTGTAGCAGGGGCGGAAACCAGGGACGGAATGCTTGCCTTTATTAGCTGAGGCATAGATTACAAGAGCAGGGGGTTATGCTTTAACTGTATAAAACACTGGTTAGGCCACAGCTGGAGTACGGCATGCAGTTCTGGTCACCACATTACAGGAAGGACGTGATTGCACTGAAGAGGGTACAGAGGAGAATTACGAGGATGTTGCCAGGAGTGGAGAATGTTAGTTTTGAGGACAGATTGAATAGACTGGGTTTGTTTTCCTTGGAGCAGAGGAGGCTGAGGGGAGACCACATTGAGGTGTATAAAGTTATGAGGGACCTAGACATAGTGGATAGAAAGGGCCTATTTCCCTTAGCAGTGGGGTCAACAAGCAGGGGGTATAAATTTATAGTAATTGGTGGAAGGTTTAGAGGGGGTTTGAGGGGAAATCTCTTTACACAGAGGGTTATGGGAGTCTGGAACTCACTGCCTGAAAGGATAGTAGAGGCAGAAACCCTCACCACATTTAAAAAGTACTTGGATGGGCACTTGAATTGCCGTAACCTGCAGGGTCACGGACCTAGAGCTGGAAAGTGGGATTAGGCTGGATAGCCTCTTGTTGGCTGGCACGGACACGATGGGCTGAAATGACCTTCCATGCTGTAAACTTCTGCGATTCTACAAGAAACAGAAGCAGGAGTAGGCTATTTGGTCCCTCATGCCTGCTCCACCATTCAATAAGAGCATGGCTGATCTGATCCTTGCCTCAACTCCACTTCCCCGCCCACTCCCCATAGCCCTTGACTCCCTTATCGTTCAAAAATTTGTCTATTTCCACTTTAAATACATTCAATGACCCAGCCTCCGCAGCTTTCTGGGGCAGAGAATTCCAAAGATTCACAATTCTCTGAGAGAAAAAATTCCTTCTCGTCTCCATTTTAAATGGGCGACCCCTTATTCTGAAACTATGCTCCCTAGTTCTAGATTCTCCCACGAGTGGAAACATCCTCTCTGCATTTACCATGTCAAGCCCCCTCAGAATCTTATACATTTCAATAAGATCACCTCTCATTCTTCTAAACTCCAATGAGTATAGGCCCAACCTGCTCAACCTTTCTTCACTTGACAACTCTTTCATCTCAGGTATCAACCTCG
This sequence comes from Pristiophorus japonicus, assembly GCF_044704955.1. Taxonomy (NCBI): domain Eukaryota; kingdom Metazoa; phylum Chordata; class Chondrichthyes; family Pristiophoridae; genus Pristiophorus; species Pristiophorus japonicus. The sequence continues at coordinate 259,855,277 of NC_091978.1, read as the reverse complement.
TGAACCTTTTCTGAACTGCCTCCAATGCAAGTATATTCCTCCTTAAATAAGGAGACCAAAACTGTACACAGTACTCCAGGTGTGGCCTTACCAACATCCAGTACAGCTGTAGCAGGACTTCCCTACTTTTATACTCTATCCCCCGTGCAATAAAAGCTAACATTCCATTTGCCTTCCTAATTACTTGCTGTACCTGCATGCTAACTTTTTATGTTTCATGTACAAGAACCCCCAGATCCCTCTGTACTGCAGCATTTTGTAATCTCTCCCCGTTTAAATAATAGTTTGCTTTTCTATTTTTCCTACCAAAGTGGATAACCTCATATTTTCCCACATTAAACTCCACCTGCCAAATTTTTGTCCACTCACTTAGTTTATCTATATCCCTTTGCAGATTCTTTGCATCCTCCTCACAACTTGCTTTCCCACCTATCTTTGTATCATCAGCAAATTTGGCTGCATTACACACGATCCCTTCATCCAAGTCATTGATATAAATTGAAAATAATTGAGGTCACAGCACTGATCACTGTGGCACCCCACTAAGTTGCAGTTTGCCAAGCTGAAAACGACCCATTTATCCCAACTCTCTGTTTTCTGTTAGTTAGCCAATCCTCTATCCATGCTAATATATTACCCCCAACACCTTGAGCTTATATCTTGTGCAGGAACCTTTTATGTGGCACCTTATCAAATACTTTTTGGAAATCCAAATACATGACATCTACTGGTTCCCCTTTATCCATCCTGCTTGTTACATCCTCAAAGAACACCAGCAAATTTATCAAACATGATTTCCCTCTCATAAATTCATGCTGATCGGATGGTCTCAATATTTGAGACAAAGAAGTCCATGAGCTCCTCACACTTGTTCCCTAACAAAGTCAAATTACAATAAAGCATGTCATTGCCATACGTAATTTAACAACAACTTGCATTTATACAGTGCCTTTAATATAGTAAAATGCCCCAAGGCACTTCACAGGAGCGATTATCAAACAACTTTTGACATTGAGCCAAATAAGGAGATATTAGAACAGATGAGAGGTAGGTTTTAAAGAGCATCTTAAAAGGAGGAGATACAGGTAGAGAGGTGGAAAACTTTAAGGAGGGAATTCCAGTGCGGAGGGTCTAGGCTGCTGAAGGCACAGTCGACAATGGTGAGCCATTAAAATCATGGATGCATAGAAGGCTAGAATTTAAGGAGCTCAGTGATCTCTGAGGGTTTTATGGCTGGAAGAGGTTACAGAGATAGGGAGAGGCGAGGCCATGGAGGAATTTGAAAATAAGGATGAGAATTTTAAAATCGCGGCATTACCAGACTGGTAAATGTAGATCAGATCAGCGAGCACAGGGGTGATGGGCGAACGGAACTATATGGGAAGCTGAGTTTTGGATGAGTTCAAGTTTATGGAGGGTGGAAAAATAGGAGGCCGCCCAGGAGAGCATTGGAATAGTTGCTCCATGAGTATCAAGAGAGCGCAATGTCTTAACACACAGTTCTACAGAAACAACAGCTCCTGATCACGTGGTCAATCATTGCTATGTTAAAAACTTGAGACAATATTTCCTTGTTTCCAGATTGACAACTATTTTGTGTGATGTTTCTTCGCAGCTTCCATTTGACCCATCCTTTGTCATTCTCATCTATATTCTTCTTCAACTGTCCACCATGACCGGTCAATTACATCTAGTGAGAAAAGAAAACTAGAATTAATACCGACTCAATGGATTTGGCGATGTGTAGTTCCATTTTCTGGTGTGTAAAGTGTAATATAGAGCTCCACCTAGTGGACTACTGTGGTTATGCAAATGCTGAAGTGTAATAATAAAAAGATCATGCGACCAGGTCACCTGACAAGTTTTCTGTAGAACCATTTGTAGTCTGTGTGTTTATGATGTTGTGAAGAAGATATCACATTGGCGAATGAGGATAGGATAATCGGATCCCCTAGCTAAACTTTTTGTTGGTGGATGATTCAGCCAATTAACAGAGGTACTTTGAGAAGTTCTTTGTTTACAGAACAGCTAAAAATCCAAGATAAATTTGAAGCACACTGTTGATATTGCCAGAGTCCAAATGGCTGTGCCTATGGGAATATTAGGGCGCTTGGGTGAGTTCCATTGCAACCGAGAGTCTTTTGGAGCATATGTGGTGCTGCTAGAAATGTTTTTCACTGCAAATAGTATCGTCAAAGTCCCTGATGATGAAAGCCATAACCGGGTGGTTTTAGAAAGAAAACGTGCTATTTTCTTGACTGAAGCAGGCCCCGAGGTGTATGAAACCAAATGTACCTGTTTACGTCAAGCCAAAGGACACGCCACTGAACGAGACAGCACTATAGTCCTGAGTCCCTGGAAATTGCTGAAAGTTATCGTTTTGGAATAAGAAATCAGTTAACTGACGAGGGTATCAGTGAGTACATTGTAGCATTAAAAAAACTATCCATTCACTGTCATTTCGGAAACTTTCAGGACCGAGCATTGCATGACTGCTTTGTTTGTTAGATGAAAAATAAAGCAATCGGAAGAAAGTTGTTGACAACCCTTAACTTGACTTTTGATTTAGCTTGTCAGACAGCTATGTCAATTGACATAGCTGACCAATACTCCCGAGAATTTTGCGCCATTTCCAGTCGTCAGACAACCGAGGTGAATCGCCTGCAGGTTAAAAGTAAAAGGCAGTTGGGCCCCAAGGCCTCAGCAACTGGCCAAGCTAACAGTGAGTTGAAGTCGTGCTATCGGTGCCTCGACAACACATTGGTCAAAACTGTCCATATGTGAAGGCAGAGTTTTTCTACTGCAAGAAAACTGGGCATCTTGCGAAGGCATGCCGACTGAAGAGTACACCAACTTTGAAGGCTATAATTAGAAATCGTTGGGGACTACATAGCATTGAAGAAAAGCAACAGGACGAGGAGGTTCTGGAGATACATGTCATCAGGAGCACGAGGGTATCTAATTCGCAATTCGCGAAGTATCATTATTCAAGTAGACATTGCGTGAACCAGGATACCCATGAAAATCGACACTGGTGCATCCGTGAGCATAGTACCGGAATTGCTTTATCTCAACAAGTCGCGTGATTTTCCAATGGAGAAATCGAAGGTAAAGCTGTGAGGCTACTCAGGAGAGAAAATCCCTGTGGTAGGACGTATCACCGTACCGGTGAAATCAAGGATCAGTTTCAGAGCTTGCCTCTCTTAGTAGTGGCAGAAGAGAAGCCTGCCTTAATAGGTAGAAATTGGTTGGAATCACTGAAGCTAGATGGGAATGAGATTCTCGTGTTGAAACGAGAATTGCATCGAAGGATGATGTCATCAAACAATATTCAAAGGTGTTCTGCAAAACAGGCAATCTGATCCAAGGTTTCAAGATAAGTGTCAGGGTACAGAAAGATGCGAGATCATTTTACTGCAAGCCACTTCCCGTACCATACACACTCAAGGAGAAAGTTGACCAAGAACTCAAAAGACTGGAAATTGAGACCATTATCTCTAAGGTAGATCTAAGTAATTGGGCTACACCAATTGTTGTTGTACCTAAGTCAGATGGTAAGACTGATGCTATGTTCAGGTTGCCATCCCCATCACGTTACACCAAAAAGGGAAGAAGTATTCTATTTTTCATACATTGATGAACTGCCAGTGCCAGCTGAAGAGATTGGTAGAGCAACCAAACATGTCAAAGATGCATTATTACATAGCAAATGGCTGGCCAAACCAGGTATCGAGGAAGATATTCATCCATACTTCCTTCATAGGAATGAATTATCATTGAATAAAGATTGTATCATGTGGGGTGCATGAGTAGTTATTCAAAATAAGTTCAGAACATAAGAACATAAGAACTGAAGAAATAGGAACAAGAGTAGGCCATCCGGCCCCTCGAGCCTGCTCCGCCATTTAATAAGATCATGGCTGATCTGATCATGGATTCAGCTCCACTTCCCCGCCCGCTCCCCATAACCCTTTATTCCCTTATTGCTCAAAAATCTGTCTATCTACACCTTAAATATATTCAATGACCCAGCCTCCAAAGCTCTCTGGGGCAGAGAATTCAATAGATTTACAACGCTCTGAGAGAAGAAGTTCTTCCTCATCTCAGTTTTAATTGGGCGGCCCCTTATTCTAAGACTATGTCCCCTAATTTTAGTTTCCCCTATGAGCAAAAATATCCTCTCTGCATCCATCTGGTTGAGCCCCCTCATTCTCTTATATGGTTTGATAAGATCACCTCTCATTCTTCTGAACTACAATGTGTATAGGCCCAACCTACTCAACCTATCTTGATAAGTCAACCCCCTCATCTCCGGAATCAACCTAGTGAACCTTCTCTGAACAGCCTCCAATGCAAGTATATCCTTCCTTAAATACGGATACAGTTTTGGAATTGTACGCAGTACTCTAGTTATGGCATCACCAATACCCTGTACAGTTGTAGCAGGACTTCTCTACTTTTATACTCTATCCCCCCTTGCAATAAAGGCCATTTGCCTTCCTGACTATTGCTGTGTTTCATGCACAAGGACCCCCAGGTCCCTCTGTACTGCAGCACTTTGCAATTTTTCTCCATTTAAATTATAATTTGCTTTTCTATTTTTTCTGTCAAAGTGGATAACCTCACATTTTCCCACATTATACTCCATCTGCCAAATTTTTGCCCACTCACTTAGCCTGTCTACATCCCTTTGCAGATTTTTTTGTGTTCTCCTCACTATTTGCTTTCCCACCCATCTTTGTATCATCAGCAAACTTGGCTACATTACAGTCAATCCCTTCATCCAAGTCATTAATATCGATTGTAAATAGTTGAGGCCTCAACACCGATCCCTGCGGCACCCCTCTATTCTCTGTTTGCCAACCAGAAAATGACCCATTTATCCCGACTCTCTGTTTTCTGTTAGTTAGCCAATCCTCTATCCATGCTGATATATTACCCCAACCCCGTGAACTTTTATCTTGTGCAGTAACCTTTTATGTGGTACTTTATTGACTGCCTTCTGGAAATTGAAATACACCACATTAAGGATGTCATAGCAGCGCATTTGGAAAGAGGTGACATGATAGGTCCAAGTCAGCATGGATTTGTGAAAGGGAAATCATGCTTGACAAATCTTCTGGAATTTTTTGAGGATGTTTCCAGTAGAGTGGACAAGGGGGGACCAGTTGATGTGGTGTATTTGGACTTTCAGAAGGCTTTCGACAAGGTCCCACACAAGATATTAATGTGCAAAGTTAAAGCACATGGGATTGGGGGTAGTGTGCTGACGTGGATTGAGAACTGATTGACAGACAGGAAGCAAAGAGTAGGAGTAAATAGGCACTTTTCAGAATGGCAGGCAGTGACTAGTAGGGTACCGCAAGGTTTTGTGCTGGGGCCCCAGCTGTTTACATTGTACATTAATGATTTAGACGAGGGGATTAAATGTAGTATCTCCAAATTTGCGGATGACACTAAGTTGGGTGGCAGTGTGAGCTGCGAGGAGGATGCTATGAGGCTGCAGAGTGACTTGGATAGGTTAGGTGAGTGGGCAAATGCATGGCAGATGAAGTATAATGTGGATAAATGTGAGGTTATCCACTTTGGTGGTAAAAACAGAGAGACAGACTATTATCTGAATGGTGACAGATTAGGAAGGGGGAAGGTGCAGCGAGACCTGGGTGTCATGATACATCAGTCATTGAAGGTTGGCATGCAGGTACAGCAGGCGGTAAAGAAAGCAAATGGCATGTTGGCTTTCATAGCAAGGGGATTTGAGTACAGGGGCAGGGAGGTGTTACTACAGTTGTACAGGGCCTTGGTGAGGCCACACCTGAAGTATTGTGTACAGTTTTGGTCTCCTAACTTGAGGAAGGACATTCTTGCTATTGAGGGAGTGCAGCGAAGGTTCACCAGACTGATTCCCGGGATGGCGGGACTGACATATCAAGAAAGACTGGATCAACTGGGCTTGTATTCACTGGAGTTCAGAAGAATGAGAGGGGATCTCATAGAAACGTTTAAAATTCTGACGGGTTTAGACAGGTTAGATGCAGCAAGAATGTTCCCAGTGTTGGGGAAGTCCAGTACCAGGGGTCACAGTCGAAGGATAAGGGGTAAGCCATTTAGGATTGAGATAGGACTGGCTAACAGAAAGCAGAGAGTCGGGATAAATGGGTCATTTTTGGATTGGAAATCGGTGGTTAGTGGTGTGCCACAGGGATCGGTGCTGGGACCATAACTGTTTACAATATACATAGATGACGTGGAAGAGGGGACAGAGTGTAGTGTAACAAAATTTGCAGATGAAACAAAGGTTAGTGGGAAAGCGGGTTGTGTAGAGGACACAGAGAGGCTGCAAAGAGATTCAGATAGGTTAAGCGAATGGGCTAAGGTTTGGCAGATGGAATACAATGTCGGAAAATGTTAAGTCATCCACCTTGGGAAAAAAAACAGTAAAAGGGAATATTATTTGAATGGGGAGAAATTACAACATGTTGAGGTGCAGTGGGACCTGGGGGTCCTTGTGCATGAAACTCTTTTTGGTCCTTGTGCATGAATCCCAAAAAGTTAGTTTGCAGGTGCAGCAGGTAATCAGGAAGGCGAATGGAATGTTGGCCTTCATTGCGAGAGGGATGGAGTACAAAAGCAGGGAGGTCCATCTGCAACTGTACAGGGTATTGGTGAGGCCGCACCTGGAGTACTGCGTGCAGTTTTGGTCACCTTACTTAAGGAAGGATATACTAGCTTTGGAGCGGGTACAGAGACGATTCACTAGGCTGATTCCGGAGATGAGGGGATTACCTTATGATGATAGATTGAGTAGACTGGGTCTTTACTCCTTGGAGTTCAGAAGGGTGAGGGGTGATCTTATAGAAACATTTAAAATAATGAAAGGGATAGACAAGATAGAGGCAGAGAGGTTGTTTCCACTGGTTGGGGAGACTAGAACTAGGGGGCACAGCCTCAAAATACGGGGGAGCCAATTTAAAACTGAGTTGAGAAGGAATTTCTTCTCCCAGAGGGTTGTGAATCTGTGGAATTCTCTGCCCAAGGAAGCAGTTGAGGCTAGCTCATTGAATGTATTCATGTCACAGATAGATAGATTTTTAACCAATAAGGGAATTAAGGGTTACGGGGAGTGGGCGGGTAAGTGGAGCTGAGTCCACGGCCAGATCAGCCATGATCTTGTTGAATGGCGGAGCAGGTTCGAGGGGCTAGATGGCCTACTCCTGTTCCTAATTCTTATGTTCTTATGTTCTTATGAGGAGAAACTTCTTCACCCAGAGAGTGGTGAACCTGTGGAATTCTCTACCACAGAAAGTTGTTGAGGCTAATTCACTAAATATATTCAAAAAGGAGTTAGATGTAGTCCTTACTACTAGGGGGATCAAGGGGTATGGCGAGAAGGCAGGAATGGGGTACTGAAGTTGCATGTTCAGCCATGAACTCATTGAATGGCGGTGCAGGCTCGAAGGGCCGAATGGCCTACTCCTGCACCTATGTTTCTATGTTTCTCCATCCACTGGTTCCCTCTTATCCACCCTGCTCGTTACATTCTCAAAGAACTCAGCAAATTTATCAAACATGATTTCCCTTTCATAAAACCATGCTGACTCAGCTTGATTGAATTATGCTTTTCCAAATGTTCCATTACTGAGTCCTTAATAATGGACTCCGGCATTTTCCCAATGACAGATGTTAGGCTAACTAGTCTATAGATTCCTGCTTTTTGTCTGCCTCCTTTTTTAAATAGGGGCGTTACATTTGCGGTTTTCCAATCGGCTGAGACCGCCCCAGAATCCAGGGAATTTTGGTAGATTACAACCAATGCATCCACTATCTCTGCAGTCACTTCTTTTAAGACCCTAGGATGTAAGCCATCAAGTCCAGGGAACTTGTTCACCTTTAGTCCCATTATTTTATTGAGTACTACTTCATTAGTGATAGTAATTGTATTAAGTTCCTCCCTCCCTGTAGCCCCTTGATTATCCATTATTAGGATGTTTTTATTGTTTTCTACCATGAAGACCGATACAAAATAATTGTTCAACGTCTCTGCCATTTCCCTGTTCTTCATTATTAATGCCCCAGTCTCATTCTCTACGGGACCAACAATTACTTTAGCCACTCTTTTCCTTTTTATGTACCTGTAGAAACTCTTACTATCTGTTTTTATATTTCATGCTAGTTTACTTTCATAATCTATCTTCCCTCTCTATTATTTTTTTAGTCATTCTTTGCTGGCTTTTAAAAGCTTCCCAATCCTCTGGCCTCCCCCACTAGTCTTGGCTACATTGTATGCCCTCGTTTTCAATTTGATACCAACCCTTATTTTCTTAGTTAGCCACGGATGATTGTCCCTTCTCTACAGTCTTTCCTTCTCATTGGGATATATTTTTGTTGCGAGTTATGAAATATCTTTTTAAATGTCTGCCACTGCTCATCAACCATCCCATACTTTAATCTATTTTCCAAGTCCACTTTAGCCAACTCTGCCCTCATACCTTTGTAGTCTCCTTTATTTAAGCTGAGGACATTGGTTTGAGAACCAACTTTATTGCCCTCCAACTGAATTTTAAATTCAACCATATTATGGCCACTCAATCCTCGAGATCAGGTCCAAATATTTTTGAAATTTTTTTTTGTGCGCTCCCCCCTCGCGACTCCAGCCTCGCCATAACTTTCTCCATGATTGCTTATGCCACCCAGAATCCCACCTACCGCCCTCTACCAGCCAGAATTGGCATGTAAAGCCCATTTTTAACGCCGAACACTTTTTTCCTTCTTTTTTGACCAAACTTCCACCCAAAGTATGATCAGGATCTCAGCTGTCTTTTCAACGGTAAATGGGCAGAATTTGCCTTTTGATCAATTTCTGCCTCATAAAGTACATCGTTAGTCAGTGTACAACATGTCAATCGGTAAGCAAGAACTCACTATCAGTACCATTACAGCCATGGAAATGGTCTCCCAGGGTGTGGCAAAGTTTACATATAGAGATTGCTAAGCTAGAAAGACAACAATTGTTCATTGTGATTGATAGCCATTCGAAGTGGATAGAGGTGTTTCCATTGCAGAAAATAACAAGTAAAACACTAGACAAATTGTGAAGTTAGTTTTCTTCCTATGGCCTCCATGAAGAAATTGTATCTGATAATGGGCCGCAGTTTTGTTCAGAAGAATTTGCACAATTCATGAGCAGTAAATGATGTGAAGCATACCAAAATTCCACTGTAACACCATGCTTCAAATGGTGAGCAGAGCACACAATATAAATTGTAAAACGTGCCCGCATCAAGCAAATGTTGGATCCAAATCCAAAGAAACGGCAGTTGTCGTTGCATCCCAAAGGATAAGCGCTCGAGGCTTTTTAGTGTAGAAGAATCCATCAGTGAGAGGCGATGGCAAATATCCAAGAGGAAACATAGAAACATTGAAAATAGGTGCAGGAGTAGGCCATTCGGCCATTCAAGCCTGCACCACCATTCAATAAGATCATGGCTGATCAATCCCTCAGTACCCCTTTCCCGCTTTCTCTCCATACACCTTGATCCCTTTAGCCGTAAGGGCCATATCTTACTCCCTCTTGAATATATCCAATAAACTGGCATCAACAACTCTCTGCGGCAGGGAATTCCACAGATTAACAACTCTCTGAGTGAAGAAGTTTCTCCTCATCTCAGTCCTGAATGGCCTACCCCTTATCCTAAGACTGTGTCCCCTGGTTCGGAACTTCCCCAACATTGGGAACATTCTTCCCGCATCTAACCTGTCCAGTCCCGTCAGAATTTTATACGTTTCTATGAGATCCACTCTCATCCTTCTAAACTCCAGTGTATAAAGGCCCAGTTGATCCAGTCTCTCCTCATATGTCAGTCCAGCCATCCCTGGAATCAGTCTGGTGAACCTTCGCTGCACTCCCTCAATAGCAAAAATGTCCTTCCTCAGATTAGGGGACCAAAACTGAGCACAATATTCCAGGTGAGGTCTCATCAAGGCCCTGTACAACTGCAGTAAGACCTCCCTGCTTCTATACTCAAATCCCCTAGCTATGAAGGCCAACATACCATTTGCCTTCTTCACTGCCTGCTGTACCTGCATGCCAACTTTCAATGACTGATGAACCATGACACCCAGGTCTTGTTGCACCTCCCATTTTCCTAATCTGCCACCATTCAGATAATATCCTGCCTTCGTGTTTTTGCCACCAAAGTGGATAACCTCAGATTTATCCACATTATACTGCATCTGCCATGCATTTGGCCACTCACCTAACCTGTCCAAGTTACCCTGCAGCCTCTTAGCGTCCTCCTTACAGCTCACACCGCCACCCAGTTTAGTGTCATCTGCAAATTTGGAGATATTACCCTCAATTCCTTCATCTAAATCATTCATGTATATTGTAAAGAGCTGGGGTCCCAGCACTGAGCCCTCCCGCACCTCACTAGTCACTGCCTGCCATTCTGAAAAGGACCCGTTTATCCCACTCTCTGCTTCATATCTGCCAACCAGTTCTCTATCCACGTCAGTACATTACCCCCAATACCATGTGCTTTGATTTTGCACACCAATCTCTTGTGTGGGACCTTGTCAAATGCCTTTTGAAAGTCCAAATACACCACATCCACTGGTTCTCCCTTGTTCACTCTGCTAGTTACATCCTCAAAAAATTCCAGAAGATTCGTTAAGCATGATTTCCCTTTCATAAATCCATGCTGACTTGGACCGATCCTGTCACTGCTTTCCAAATGCGCTGTTATTTCATCCTTAATGATTGATTCCAACATTTTCCTCACTACTGATGTCAGGCTAACTGATCTATAATTACCTGTTTTCTCTCTCCCTCCTTTTTTTAAAAGTGGTGTTACATTAACTCCCCTTCAGTCTTTAGGAACTGATCCAGAGTCGCTAGACTGTTGGAAAATGATCACCAATGCATCCACATTTCTAGGGCCACTTCCTTAAGTACTCTGGGATGCTGACTATCAGGCCCCAGGGATTTATCGGCCTTCAATCCCATCAATTTCCCTAACACAATTTCCTGCCTAATAAGGATATCCTTCAGTTCCTGCTTCGCACTAGACCCTCGGTCCCCTAGTACATCCAGAAGGTTATTTGTGTTTTCCTTCACGAAGACAGAACCAAAGTATTTGTTCAATTGGTCTGCCATTTCTTTGTTCCCCATTATAAATTGACCTGAATCCGACTGCAAGGGCCCTACGTTTGTCTTCACTAATCTTTTTCTCTTCACATTTCAGTCAGTTTTTAAGTTCCCGGCAAGCTTCCTCTCGTACTCTATTTTCCCCCTCTTAATTAAACCCTTAGTCCTCCTCTGCTTAATTGTAAATTTCTCCCAGTCCTCAAGTTTACTGCTTTTTCTGGCCAATTTATATGCCTCTTCCTTGGATTTAACATTATCCTTAATTTCCCTTGTTAGCCACAGTTGAGCCACCTTCCCCATTTTAATTTTACTCCAGACAGGGATGTACAATTGTTGAAGTTCACTCATGTGATCTTTAAATGTCTGCCATTGCCTATCCACCGTCAACCCTTTAAGTATCATTTGCCAGTCTATTTTAGCCAATTCACGCCTCATACTGTCGAAGTTACCTTTCCTTAAGTTCAAGACCCTAGTTTCTGAATTAACTGTGTCACTCTCCATCTTAATAAAGAATTCTGCCATATTATGGTCACTCTTCCCCAAGGGACCTCGCACAACAAGATTGCTACTTAGTCCCTTCTCATTACACATCACCCAGTCGAGGATGGCCAGTTCTCTAGTTGGTTCCTCAACATATTGGTCTGGAAAACCATCCCTAATACACTCCAGGAAATCCTCCTCCACCGCATTGCTACCAGTTTGGTTCACCCAATCAACATGTAGATTAAAGTCGCCCATGATAACTGCTGTACCTTTATTGCACACATCCCTTATTTCTTGTTTGATGCTGTCCCCAATCTCACTACTACTGTTTAGTGGTCTGTACACAACTCCCACTAACGTTTTCTGCCCTTGGGTATTCTGCAGCTCCACCCATACCGATTCCACATCATCCAAGCTAACGTCCCTCCTTACTATTGCATTAATTTCCTCTTTAACCAACAACGCCACCCCGCCTCCTTTTCATTTCTGTCTATCCTTCCTAAATGATGAATACCCCTGGATATTGAGTTCCCAGCCTTGGTCACCCTGGAGCCATGTCTCCGTGATGCCAATTACATCATATCCGTTAACTAATATCTGCGCAGTTAATTCATCCACCTTATTCCGAATACTTCTCACATTGAGGCACAGGGCCTTCAGGCTTGTCTTTTTAACACACTTGTTCTTGTAGAAAAGGAACACTTCTAAATAAAAGGTTGCCTCTGACTTTCCTTCTTCTCCTACAGTGTTCATAATTGCAGCCCATAACCCTGTCCACACCATTGAAGATGCTACATTTTACAAATAACCAAGTTTCTCACAGCAGTTTTAAGAGGAAGGGGACAGACCAACCATGTAACATAAAGAGGCAAACTTCTCTCCATGGCTGATTACTTTCTGCTTGGTTCTGTAAATTATCGCTTATGTACTGTAATGTGTTAATGTGTTAAGTTTTACAATTCTTAATTAAAGTATGATTGTTATCAATTGGAGTGGAGTCGAATTCCCTACAGAGGGTCACCGAGGGAATCGTCGGCTAAGTACAGGGCCACCATAATTCAATGTCTCAGTCTCTTAAGCAATTTAAAAGGCAAAATAAGAGCAATGCGGTAAATGGAACCTCTGATCAGGAAATCAGCCACATTGAATACATTTTATCAGCAGTTCTTAAGAATCAGAGAGCTGAACCTAGACTGGTCCTTGACAAAGACGGCTGCTGGTATTTCAGGTCAGAAATGTCATGTTTAAGAGGATGGTGCCATCTTCAGTTCTATTTATTCTTGTTCTCCAGATACGTAAATCAAAATGGACGTCAAGACTCATCTTTACAGGGTGTATCGCTTGTCGATTTTTGGCATAACATCTCTGAATCTGTTTATACAGCTTTTTGACATCCCAAATTTTAAAAAGCAATTTTAACTGTTATTCACACACTTTAGTTTTGTACACTTAACATTGTGAAATATATCAAGGCCTCAGCAGTGAAATAGAAAAAAACGCATTGCATTTTACACTTAAAAACTCCCATCACTTACTGTTAATTCTAACAATATTCTCACACAAGAAACATTTAATAATGGGAAAAGAAGGGAAGAGAATGAGGAGACGAAACAACACGTTCAGAATGCAAGCATAGTGCATTCCTGTCAATTATCTGGCTGATTTTCATTTTTTTATACCCATACCAGGAGTACAATCTTAAAAGATCACTTAAAACTGCTGTGAGGAACTTGGTTATTTGAAAAATGTGGTACCTTAAATGGTGTGGACAGGGTTATGGGCTGCAATTATGAACACTGCAGGAGAAGAAGGAAAGTCAGAGGCAACCTTTTATTTAGAAGTGCTCCTTTTCAACAAGAAGACGTCAGTCTTTTTTTGGTGAGTGTTTATTTTCTTTTACACAAAAAAAGCGAGTAATATAAACAAAAAAATACTTTCACTAGCCTTTCCTTTCCCATTAAAGAAACATCACCCAAATGTCCAACTTTGCAGATTTCAGTCATAAAACGTGAAACTTTTTGATTCCCATTGCATTTCCTCCTTCCTCCACCTACTTAAAAAGAATCCACCTAACTCACGCACTAATCCTGGGCCACTGGGGCAAGCAAGTGACCAGTTCCCAGGCTCCCATTAGTGCCATTCTGTAAACAGCCACCACAAAGTGCATACGCGCATCCCAGATTCACCCACCGGCTATTACTCTCTTGTGAAAAGGGGGATCGAAGTAGTTTAGTATCAAAGCTCCAATCAGTGTCTTCTCCCCTACCTCATGGACAGTGAAATGTAAAAACTCACATGGAATCATGTGCATAAACTACATCTCACCGCAACTCGAAGATTGAGCCCATCTGTTCATCCGCCTCTGCCTCTTCCCTTCCTTCCCCTAGCACACCGGGCCAAACTTCCTCTAAGGATCCCCCCTGCCCTAGCCCTGACCTCACATCTTTCTCCAGCTTCTCTCCGATCTCCCCTCATGACCTTTCCAACTCATCCTGTCTGTGAGGCCCACTTCCTGCTCCCTTGACCCTATTCCCACCAAACTGCTGACCACCCAACTTCCTTTTCTGGCTCCCATGTTAGCTGACATTGTTAACGGTTCTCTCTCCTCAGGTATTGTCGCCTTCTCCCTCAAATCTGCTGTCATCATCTCTCTCCTCAAAAAACTAACCCTCGACCTTGTAGGATGATGGTTTCATCCCGGATTAATTTGTAGCGGGCAAGAACAATTAGTTAACAGTACCGGCTACTCCTCAGAGTTGGACTCTGGAAAACAATGACAAGACAGCAATAAGTATAGTTCCCACTTTGCGTCGCAGTCTTTATTGAGTACTGATCAACATGTTACACCTATCGGTCTATCCCTTGAGCTGCTAAGCTACATTATAGTTACAGTTCCTCAGTTCCCTGCATGCTCATTATCGTCCCAGTGGTCCACTGACATGTCATGACATGACGTGTCCAACGGGGCATAATTTGGCCATGGGACCGGGACCCAAAAAGCAGAAGGTACTGCATAGTCAGTGAGATGTAGAGGAAGTAGGCGAGATATTATACGACCCCTCGGGGCAGAAGATGGGGATCCCCGGGATTGGCGGATTCCACCAATGAATCCAATGATACAGAGAAAGTATCATCCCTACAATACCGATGATCTGAGCAAAATGGCATCCGACTTGCCAAAGCTGGAAGGGGACAAAGACCCCATCGGCCATTTCCTGGAGATAGACCAAACGGTTGGGTTGAACAACCTGGATGATGATGAAAAGAAGAGGTTCTTATTGCACACCTGTGGAGCCTCTATATAATACGAGTCTCCTGGCAGAAAGCAAGATGGGAAGGGGAACCTGGGATAACCTGAAGCAGAGTTATGCAGGCCATGGGGAAAGGAAGGGGAGATCCTTTTAAAGATTTGGCAGTAACCCAGCAAAACCCTAACGAAAATCCGGCTGCTTTCGTGGCTAGGTTATGGCCAACTTACAATGCGGCCATGGGAGGGGCACTGGATTGGCCTGGTTTGCAAGAAGAGCCGCGGAACCATGGGCTACGGATCCTCATCTCCCATTTGTAATGTCCTTGCTCAATGGCACAAAACCCACACGAGGCACATTCTATGGACAAGGTCACTCTATGACCTGAACCTTTATGACCCTGCATGGGACCTCCCTTATATACCTGGATGACCAGGTAAGGAGTGTCTCCCACAAGTTCACCCCCTGTGGTCAAGGTGTGCATTGCTTAAGTATATACAGTATTGCAGTAGTGTTACAAAGAGGTTACATACATGACATCACCTCCCCCCAAAGTCTTATTGGGATCATAGATTAAGTCTTTCCTCGTGGAGCGCCGCAGTTGGGGCTCTGGTTGTTGAGTCTTGGTGTGAGTGTCTGTCACCTGTGGTGATTCCGGCCTATCCGGGCTGACCGCCGGGACTGTGTATGATGCTGAATGTTCTTGTTGCTCGTTCACTGGCGGTGGTGTGAGCACCATCTCATGATCTTCCTTGGGTTCCTCAGTGTCCATGCTGAACCTTTTTTTTACTTGCCCAGATGCTTACGGCATATCTGCCCATTGTTAAGTTTAACCACGATGACCCTGTTCCCCTCTTTGTCTATTACAATACCCTCAAGCCATTTGGGCCCCACGGCGTGATTGAGGACAAATACGGGGTAATTTATTTCCATACATCTCCCCCTTGAATTTCGGTCATGGTGCTCGTTTTGGGACTGGTGCTTGCCCTCAACAATGTCGTACAGGACTGGATGAATGAGGGACAGCCGAGTTTTGAGTGTTCGTTTCATAAGTAGCTCAGCGGGTGGGACCCCCGTGAGCAAGTGCGGTCGGGACCTGTAGGCCAGCAGGAGGCGCGTTAGGCGGCATTGAAGGGAGGGTCCTTGAATCCTGAGCATGCCTTGTTTAATGATTTGGACCACACGTTCCACCTGGCCATTGGAGGCCGGCTTGAATGGTGCTGTCCTGACATGGTTCATGCCATTGCCCGACTTGAACTCCCGTAATTCGTAGCTCGTGAAACATGGGCCATTATCGCTAACAAGGATGTTCGGCAAGCCGTGGGTTGCAAAGACCGCACGTAGACTCTCCACAGTGGTGGATGTCGTGCACAAATTCAAAATGATGTACTCAATCCATTTCGAGTACGCGTCTATCACAATGAGAATCATTTTTCCCATCAATGGGCCCGCATAGTCTACATGAATATGTGACCATGGCCTGGTGGGCCAGGGCCACGGGCTGAGCGGGGCCTCCCTGGGGGCATTACCCAGCTGGGCACACGTCGTGCACCTGCGAACACAGTGTTCCAGGTCTGAATTAATTCCCGGCCACCAAACATGTGACCGGGCAATGGCCTTCATCACCACGATGCCTAGATGCTCGCTGTGGAGTTCCCTGATGAATGCTTCCCTGCCCCTCTGGGACATGACTACCCGGCTGTCCCATAGTAGGCAGTCGGCTTGGATGGAGAGCTCATCCATCATCCTGTGAAACAGTCTGACCTCCTCAGGGCATACTCCGTGTGCGGGCGCCCAATCCCCAGTCAGGACACATTTCTTAATCAAGGATAGGAGGGGATCTCTGTCTGTCCAGATTTTGATCTGGCGGGCTGTGATGGGGGAGCCTGTGCTGTCAAAGGCATCAACGGCCATGACCATCTCAGCGTTTTGTTCCGCTGCCCCCTCGGTGGTGGCCAGTGGAAGCCTGCTGAGCGTGCAGCGCAATTTTCGGTGCCAGGCCGGTGCCAGATGGAGTAGTCATAAGCAGCCAGCGTGAGAGCCCATCGCTGTATGCGAGCTGGCACTTTGGCATTGACAGCCTTGCTGTCTGACAACAGGGATGTTAACGGTTTGCGGTCTGTTTCTAATTCGAACCTCCTGCCAAAAAGATACTGATGCATTTTTTTTATACCATAGACACATGCGAGTGCCTCCTTCTCAACCATCCCATATCCCTGTTCTGCTTGAGAGAGCGACCTGGAAGCATAAGCCACAGGTTGTAGTTGGCCCTCAGCCTTACTCTGCTGCAACGCGCACCCAACCCCATAGGACGATGCATCACATGTCAGAACCAATTTCTTACAGGGGTCGTACAGGGTCAATAACTTATTTGAACAAAGTAGGTTCCGCGCCCGATTGAAAGCCCGTTCTTGACAGTACCCCCAAAACCAATCACAATCCTATGCAGAAGCACGTGAAGCGGCTCCAACAACGTGCTTAAGTTTGGCAGAAAGTTCCCGAAATAGTTCAACAGTCCCAGAAATGAACGCAACTCTGATGTGTTGCCGGGCCTGGGTGCTCATCGAATCGCCTCTGTTTTGGATTCGGTGGGCCAAATCCCATCTGCAGCAACCCTCCAACTTGGTAAACAGCTTGCCGCCTGCCAGCGTGGCGAAAAGATCCTCCGCTCTTGGGAGCGGGTATTGGTCTTGTAGAGACACCCAATTGATAGTGGCCTTGTAGTCGCCACAGATCCTGACAGAAGCATCCTCTTTTAGGACGGGAACTATGGGGCTCGCCCAGTCGCTGAATTCAACGGGCGAGATGATGCCCTCTCTCAGCAAAGGGTCCAATTCGCTCTCAATTTTCTCCCGCATCACATATGGCACCGCTCTAGCTTTGTGGTGCACTCGTCTGGCGTCCGGGGTGATGTGTATCACTACTTTGGTACCCTTGAACGTCCCAACGCCAGGTTGGAATAGTGACTCAAATTGTTGTAGAACTTGTGAGCACGAACTTCGCTCAGCAGATGACATTGGGTGCACATCCCCCTATTTCCAGTTCATCTCAGCTAACCAGCTTCTCCCCAACAGTGCGGGACCATTGACCGGGACAATCCAGAGCAGCAGCCGGTTCACTGATCCATTGTGTGTGACCGCCAACATTGCACTGCCTAGTACTGGAATGATTTCTTTGGTATACATCCGTGGTTGTGTCTCAATGCGTTCTAGTTTGGGTCTACTGGCTTTGAGTGGCCATAGCTTTTCGAATGGTTGAACGCTCATGAGTGACTGGCTGGCCCCCATGTCCAGCTCCATGTGTACAGGGATGCCGTTTAATAAAACCTTCATCATCATTGGTGGTGTTTTGGTATATGAGCTGTGAATGTTTGTCACATGAACCCACTGAACTTCAGCTTCCATTGATTTGCCCCAAGAGTCATCCCCTCTTTTGGTCCATCTGCCTCGTAAATTAGCCTGGTTACAGGCTTCCTGCACATTCGAGCTAAATGGCCAGTGAGGTTGCAATTCCTGTAGACAAATTGTTGAAACCTGCAAGTCCTGGCAGAGTGTTTGCCCCCACAGCTCCAGCATGAGCTGAGATTTCCATTGTTGTGAACAAAGGAGCTATGACCCGGCATTCCTCGCTGATTGTCTCTTTGACTGCTCTTGAGTACTCTGTTAGTAGGTGTCAATGGCCCCATCCTTGACCGCATTGTCCACTGTGATGGCGTAAATGTTCGTTCAGCCTGCCATTGGCTCTGGGGTCTATTGCTGCCTGGGGTGTGTCGAACTGCCCTTGCCTGCCTGCGGGGCTCTGAGTCGCATTTATGATATTGACTCCCTGATCCCCCGCCGCGTTGGAGGCAGAATTGTGCGCGTATATTATTTTGGTTTCTTCCTCCCCCGCCATGAAAGTCTGAGCCATCAACGCCGCCGCTTCCAAAGTCAAGTCCTTGGTTTCAATTAACTTTCGGAAAATCCCCGCATGACCGATGCCCTCAATAAAGAAGTCCCTTATCATCTCCCCCCTGCAGGCGTCTGTGAATTTACAGAGGCTGGCCAAACGCCAGAGGTCCGCAACGAAGTCCGGTATGCTCGGTCCTTCACGACGTCGGTGGGTATAGAATCTGTGTCGGGCCATGTGTATGCTGCTCGCTGGTTTGAGGTGCTCACCGATTAGTATGCTGAGCTCTTCAAAGGTTTTGTCCACTGGCTTTTCGGGTGCTAGTAGGTCCTTCATAAGCGCGTAAGTCTTAGGTCCGCAACTGGTCGGCAGATGGGCCCTTCGCTTGTCGACCGCTGCATCTCCCAGCCATTCTTTCATGACAAAGCTTTGCTGGAGCCTCTCAATGAAATCGTCCCAGTCCTCACCAACACAGTACCATTCCTCTGCGCTACCGGTGGCCATTCTCGTGGGTCGTTGATTCCCGTTTCTTGTTGCCAATGTAATGTCCTTGCGCAATGGCACAAAACCCACACGAGGCATATTCTATGGACAAGGTCACTCTATGACCTGAACCTTTATTCACAGGACCAAGAAGTGATGACCCTATGTGGGACCTCCCTTTATATACCTGAATGACCAGGTAAGGAGTGTCTCCCACAAGTTCACCCCCTGTGGTCATGGTATGCATTGCTTAAGTATATACAGTATTGCAGTGGTGTTACATAGAGGTTACATACATGACACCATTCACTGCAATATTTGCAAGCAGCCCTTTCGGACATTGAGCCCGAGAATAACAACAACACCGAAGCTGGGATGATAAGGAAGTTAACACTGCGGTTCGAAGCCCAACAGGCAAACAAAGCCAGTGTAGGAAACCTGACCAAGACAAAGGGGAAGGTCTATGAGGTTAAGGGATGGGCTCAAAAGAGGTGGGAACAAGAAGGTTTTAAGGATCAAAGCCTAGGAACTTGTTACAACTGCGGAAAGCCAGGACATTTAAAAAAAAATGTAGTATGCTTCTTAAAGGGAGAGCGAGCACTCAAGGGAAAGGCAGGAACCCAGCGCCCCCAGTTATCAAGAGATGATTGAGATCTTGTCCCAGTAGGTCCAACAATTAGAGTCCTCTAATGGAAAAGTCCATGCCGCGAAAGGAGAGGGCCTGGGGGAGGAAAATCAGAAATGAAATGACTGCGCCCAGCATGGGTGTCTGTTCAAGTATGATGATTGGGGGACATTATGGTGGAGGGGAAGAGGGGGGGAGGTATCTGGTAAATACGGGGCATTGAGTACGGTAATACACTCTCCCTCTCCCATAACATCCCCTTGGTCCAGCAGGACTCCTTACATCTTAGGAGGATTTATGGGCAACACAGTAATTGGGGTGGTATCCAAACCTCTAACCATTGAACTAGGACCTCGACAAGCAAAATGGAAATGTGTGTTAAAGAAATGGGATTCAGATGGCATAGGCATTCTCGGGGCAGATGTGATATTGGCCTATGGGATAGCGGTAGACATGGCTAACCATTGCCTGTGGGGAGGGGTAGAAGGTGGCAACAAGATAGTAGTCATACCCCCGTGCCACCAAGAGGCATGGGTGATCACGTCCGCTAGGAGTTACGATTTAGAGATCTTGGTGGCCCAAACTCCAGCACAGTATCAGAAAGTTATTACTAGGGCCCAGGAAGTTTTTGCCAAGCACAAACATGATTGTGGGAGAGTTAGGTCAGTAGAAGTAAAGATCAGGGGTGAACCCATGTCCCGTGCACAGAAACAGTATTCTTTCCTTAAGGGGGCAAAGAAGGATTTGGAACACGCAGTCTGCCTCCTCTGGGGGGAGAGGGTGAACAGCCAGAGGTCGTGGTCCATATCGGTACCAATAACATCGGTAGAAAGAGGGATGAGGTCCTGTAGACAGAGTTTAGGGAGCTAGGAGAGAGATTAAAAAGCAGGACTTCAAAGGTAGTAATCTCCGAGTTACTGCCAGTGCCACATGCTAGTGATTACAGAAAGAGGAGGATAGAAAAGATGAATGTGTGGCTGGAGAGATGGTGCAGGCAGAAAGGCTTTAGATTCCTGAGGCATTGGGACCGTTTCTGGTGGAGGTGGCACCTGTACAAGCCTGACGGGTTGCATCTCAACAGAGCCGGGACCAGTATTCTCATGGGAGGGTTTGCTAGTGCTTTTGGGGAGGGTTTAAACTAGCTTGGCAGGGGGATGGGAACCGGAGAATAGATTCAGTGGGGAGTGAAGCAAAGCTGGAATTGGGCAGCAGAAAAGTAGAAAATGAATTTGGAAGACAAGAGGAAACAAGGGCTGGAAAATAGACAGCAAGGGAGTTTGGCACCACTAAATGGTATATATTTCAATGCAAGGAGTATAGGGAATAAGGCAGATGAGCTGAGAGCACAGATAGACACTTGAGAGAGTACAATATTATAGCCATTACTGAGACATAGCTGAAAGAAGGATAGTTATAGCAGCTCAACATTCCTGGTTACAGGGTTTTCATACGGGATAAAGAGGGGGATAAAAAAGGAGGGGGGGATCACAGTATTGATTAAAGAAACAATTACAGCTATGAGAAGGGATGATATGTTAGAGGGGTCATAAAACAAGGCCATATGGGTTGAACTGAAGTACAAAAAAGGGGAGTGTACTATAGACCCCCAAACAGTCAGAGGGAGATAGAATAACAAACGTGGGCAAATTGCTGTGAAGTGCAAAAATTATAGAGTTGTAATAGTGAGGGATTTAAACTACTCTAATATTAACTGGGAAAAAAGCACTATGAATGGTATAGAGGGTGCAGAATTCCTAAAATGCATTCAGGAGAACTTCTTTAGCCAGAATGTAACAAGCCCAACAAAGGAGGAGGCGGTTCTGGACTTGATTTTGGGGAATGAAGAGGGGAAGGTGGAAAGGGTACCAATGGGAGAGCATTTTGGTGTTGGTGATCATAATTCAATAAGATTTAGCGTAGTTATGGAAAAGGACAAAGATGGACCAGGAATAAAAGTTCTCATTTGGGGTAAAGCTAATTGTGCTGAGCTGAGATGGGATTTGGCTAAAGTGGACTGGAAACGGCTACTTGATGATAAATCAGTCAGAGCAGTGGGAGGCATTCAAGGAGGAGATCCTGAAGGTATAGAGCAAGTATGTTTCCTTAAAAAAAAGGGTGGGGCTAACAAATCTAGAGCCCACTGGATGTTAAGGGACATAAAGGGTAAGATAAAGGAAAAAAGGGAAGCTTATGACAGATACTGACTGCAGAGACTCTAGAGGAATGCAAGAAGTACATAGGGGCAATTAAAAAAGATATCAGAAAAGCAAAGAGAGAGCATGAAAAAATGTTGGCAAGTAAAATCAGGGAAAACCCAAAGAAGTTTTATGAATATATTAAGAGAAAGAGGATAACTAGAGAAAAAAACTATTAGAGACCATAAAGGAAATCTGTGTGTGGATGCAGAAGATGTGGGTATGATTCTTAATGAATACTTTGAGAGGGGCAATGAGGGAGAATGAGTGTAAAATATTAAACGAGATAAACATATTGAGAGAGGAAGTATTAAGGGGCTTAGCAGCTTTGAAAGTGGATAAATCCCCAGGCCTGGATGAAATATATCCCAGGCTGTTAAGAGAAGCAAAAGAGGAAATAGCAGAGGCGCTGACCATCATTTTCCAGTGCTCTCTGGCTACAGGTGTGGTACCAGTGGACTTAGAGGACTGCTAATGCTGTACCATTGTTTAAAAAGGGAAAAAGAAATAGACCGAGTAATTACAAGCCAGTCAGCCTAACCTCAGTGGTGGGAAAATGATTAGAAAAAATCCTGAGGGACAGGATAAATCTTCATTTGGAAAGACATGGATTAATCAAGGACAGTCAGCATGGATTTGTTAAGGGAAGGTGGTGTCTGACTAACTTGATTGAATTTTTCGAGGAGATAACCAGGAGGGTCAATGAGGGCAGTGCATATGATGTAGTGTATATGGATTTTAGCAAAGCTTTTGATAAGGTCCCACATGGCAGACTGGTCATGGAAGTAAAAGTCCATAGGATCCAGGCAAAGTGGCAACTTGGATCTAAAATTGGCTCAGAGGCAGGAAGCAAAGAGTAATGGTTGATGGGTGTTTTTGTGACTTGGAGGCTGTATCCAGTGGGGTTCCGCAGGGCTCAGTGCTGGGTCCCTTGCTTTTTGTGGTATATATCAATGACTTGGACTTGAATGTTGGATGTACGATTAAGAAGTTTGCAGATGACACTAAAATAGACTGAGTGGTTGATAATGAAGAAGAAAGTTGCAGATTGCAGGAAGATATCAATATACTGGTCAAGTGGGCGGAACAGCGGCAAATGGAATTCAATCTGGATAAGTGTGAGGTAATGCATTTGGGGAGGTTTAACAAGGCAAGGGAGTACATATTAAATGGTATGACACTGAAAAGTGTAGAGGAACAAAGGGACCACAGATTCCTAAAGGTAGCAGGCCAGGTAGATAAGGTGGTTAAGAAGGCATATGGAATACTTGCCTGTATTAGTCGAGGCATAGAATACAAGAGCAAGGAGGTTATACCTGAACTGTATAAAACTGTATAGGCTGCAGCTGGAGTACTGTGTGCAGTTCTGGTCACCATATTACAGGAAAGATGTGATTGCACTGGAAAGGGTGCAGAGGAGATTTACACGAATGTTGCCTGGACTGGAGAATTTTGGCTGGGAGGAAAGATTGAAGATGCTGGATCTGTTTTTATTTCGAACAGAGGAGGCTGAGGGGAGACCTTATTGTGGTGTATAAAATTATGAGGGACCTCGATAGAGTGGATAAGAAGGACCTGCTTCCCTTGGCAGAGAGGTCAACAACCAGGGGGCATAGATTTAAAGTAATTGGGGGGGAGATATGAGGGGAAATTTCTTCACCCAGGGGGTGCTGGGGTTCTGAAACTCACTGCGTGAAAGGGTGGTGGAGGGAGAAACTCTCACCACTTAAAAAAAATATTTGGATGTGCACTTAAAGTGCCGTAACCTACAGGGCTACGGATCAAAGGCTGGAAAGTGGGAGCAGGCTGGATAGCTCTTGGTCGGCCGGCACAGACACGATGTTCCGAAATGGCCCCTTTTGTGCTGTAAATTGATATGATTCTATGGAGTAGAGGGTATTGAGGACAGTGGCCACCCAAGTTAATTCTCCGGTATGGCCAATAAAGAAGCCCGACAACTTGTGGCGAATGACCGTCGACTACCGGGTTTTAAACAAGAACATTCCAGCCTGTGCACCCACGGTATCGGCAGCGGCCAACCTTATCAGTAATATTCCCTCATCGGCCAAAGTATTTACAGTTCTGGGTATTTCCAATGGGTTCTGGTCAGTACTGGTGCATCCGGAGGACCAGTACAAGTTTGCCTTTACGTTTAAGGGACAGCAGTATATGTGGACCTGTTTGCCAGAAGGGTTCCATAATAGGCCCTCAATATTCCATCAGTTTATGGCAAATTGCTTGTCTATCTTCAGTACACCCCCTAGATTTATGCAGTATGTGGATGACCTGTTACAGTTCACAGAGACACAGGAGGAGCATCAAGAGTTGCTTAAAGAGCTCTTGGAAATATTGTCTAAAGCAAGTTTTAAAGTAAACTCAAAGAAGGCACAGATAGTCTGTGACGAAGTCCATTTTCTGGGAATGATGCTTAGACACGGGGGATAGATGAGGCAAAACGCAAAACTGTCCAAGAGTTGCCACGTCCCGGATCAGTCACAGCTATTCGATCATTTTTGGGATTGACCGGGTACTGTAGAGAGTTTATTGAAGGGTATGTGGCTACGGCCGCACCCTTGTTAAGGTTGTTAAGGAAAGGGGTGGAATGGGAATGGGATGAACAATGCGAGGAAGCCTTTGCCCAGCTAAATCAAGACCTGCAGCTGGCACCGGCATGCGGGGCCATAGACCCAGTGAAAGAATTCTCACTAGAAGCAGGTGCAACTGAAGCTAGGCTAAGTGCGGTACTGCTGCAGGAGACTAATGGGAAACTTTGGCCGGTAGCATACGCTTCTAGGGTTTCGCCAGAGGTAGAAAAGGGTTATTCGATTGGCGAACGGCACCTACTTGCTACCTTCTGGGCAGTAAAACATTTTGCGTGTTTACAAGGACCCAACCCATATAGCTGTTCACTTGATTGTTACTAGAGGGTAGAATCTAGGAAGGCATGGGATCTAGTACTCAGATAGTAACTTGGATGCTGCTACTGGGAGGGATGGAACTAAGGGTAAGATCTATGTCAGAACCCAAACTGGCCGCAAATCTCCATTAACCGGGAGAACCACACACCTGTACAGTGGAAGGGATATAGGAGACTGAGGGGGGGCTCAAGTCAGGTATCCATCCTGAGGGAAGGGACATTTATGTAGACAGGTCTAGCTTTATGGAGCGAAAAATGGGATGCGGGACATATGATCCACAAATAAAGGTAGAACTGGCGATTAAATTGCCAGACACCCTCAGCGCCCAGCAGGCAGAGCTGGCAGCAGTGACTTATGTAGTCACACATCCAATGGAGTATCCCCTTCCTTACATGATTTGCTGGGACTTGATGTTCACCTGTAATTCCCGTACAGAATATCTGGCAATCTGGGGCAGGCAAGGGTTCACATCAGCCGATGGCAAACCATTGGTGACCGCTCCCATGTTAGCGACTATAATGGGAATCGTAGGATCGGGAAAGGAACAATTTTACATTCAAAAGGTCAAAGCCCATTCCAAAGCTGAATCCAGGTGGGAAGGGAAAGAGAGCCGATGAGCTGGTTAGGACAGGAGCAAAGCAGGGGATTCCGTGGGATCCATACCAGTCAGGGTTAGTAGCTTCAATGGCCCCTGAAACCAACAGGGTCCCTCTCGTACCAGATTTGAAAACAGTTCAAAAGGAAGATGTGGTGTTAAGGGCAGTCATGCAAGCCAAGAGGGAAGGCAAACCAATCGAGGGACCATACGTGGCTAATGATATTGAGATCAAAGAGTTCAAGGGAGACCTGTGGATAGTACTGGAAATGTATCAGGAGGAGATTATGCAACTGGCGCACAGGGGACCTGGGGCAGTTACCCAGGACCAGAACTTACTTGTGACAGGATCAGGGAGGTAACGTTGTGGCTCCATTTCAGGGAAGATGTGGAAGATTATTATAAAAACTGCCTGCACTGCGCAGCTAATAATCCGGATCCTCATCGGAAGAAAGCACCTTTAGGCCACACCCGCCGATCCAAAGGACCTTGTCAATGAATCCAGATAGATTTTATCGGACCACTGCCCACGTCCGGGAAAGGTAACAAGTTTTGCCTGGTCCTGGTGGATAATTTCACTTAGTGGATGGAGGCATTCTCCTGCAAGTCCACAACCACGTTAGGGACTGCTAAGATTCTAGTTAGGGAAGTGTGCTCCAGGTGGGAGCTCCCAAAGTAGTGGAGTCAGATCAGGGAAGCCATTTTATGGGACAAGCGATGCAAGCTACTCTGAAGCTGTTGGGGATTGAGAGGAAATGGCATGTGGCCCATAAGCCCCAGTCATCCGGAATTGTAGAGTGAATGAACCAGACTCTCAAGCTAGCCCTTCCGAAAGAATTAGAAGAGCAGCTCAAGAGGTGGGATGAAATGCTTCCTCTAGTCCTCATGGGGATACGGAGTAACAAATCCAAAGGGACTGGGTATTCCCCACACGAGTTGCTAACAGGGCAATCCATGCGCATGCCTACCCTTTTACCGGTCCCTACTCTTACTCACAAACAGCTGAAAAAGGTAAACAGAGACAAGTTTGTGAAGGTATTGTGGGAGCTCTTAAGGGAACTCAACCTTAATGCTGTGCATAACATCAGGAAAACATATCATCCCAACATTTTGTATTTAGCCCCAAGTTAATCACAGGAATGACATGTAGGAGACCAGGTGATGGTGCGTAACTATGCCAGGGTGGGGGTGTTTGAACCCCTGTATAAAGGACCGTATAGTATCGTGGACAAGGTTAGCCCTATGGTATATGCAGTACAGCTCCCGAAGCAGGTAAACTGGATCCAAATTAATCAGATGAAGCTGAATCGACCAGAAGGAAGGTCAAAAAGACAACAGGCCACCATTATGAGTATGATTGGCTGCGTTCCACCCATAGTTTGGGACTGTGAGGAACTGGGAGACCAGCCGGTAGATCACCCAGTCCTGGATAATCAATAACCTGACAGGGTGATGGCGGAAAGGGGCAGGACTCCACATCCAAAGGAAAGGCTCCCTAATCTGTTTCTAGCAGGAACGTGAAGAAGCAAGAGGAAACTAAAACCTCAACAGCTAAAATGTCCGTCATAATTTAAATAAGTAATGTATGTTCAGCCTGTAGGATGTGAAATCCGTCACAGAGACGTTTTATTTTTGTTTAATTTCAGATGATTGACCAATGGAACGGAAGGTGTTTTGGGGAATCTTGTACCTGGCAGGGACAGCATTGACGTGGCCGAAGATCCAAAGCAAAGAATGGTTGTGAGCCAAAAGGAGAGGTCTCTGGGCCTCGACGAAAACAGTAGTGAGTAATGTGACCTGTTGGGTTGTGGAGCCGGACTTAGACCAGATTGCGTGTGTGTCCTCTCCCCTCAGGAATGTGGGAGGAATCATTGTATAGACACCAGGAGCACCAGGACGCAGAGTTCACTTGGGTCAAAGATCGCCAGAGGGTGGCGAGCCATTAAGGGTGGGAAGAAATCCAGGCGGCCGTCACACTTCCCTGTGAGACTCATACTGTTATATATGTAAACTTGTATTTACTCTGTACAGCCAGCAGAGGGCTCATCCCCTGGAGTCCAAAGGATCCTACAATCCCTTGGGAGCACAGGTATTTAAGGAGGCCTCACAGGTTGGAGAGGCACTCTGGAGACCTACAATAAAAGACTACGGTCACACTTTACTTTGAGCTCACAGTGTTCAGTCTGACTCTTTCTCCATGCATAACAACTGGCGACGAGATACAGATAGTGAACCCAAAGATGCAGAGAACAGTGGGCATCCTGGAGAAATTCTCAGAGGGAGATGATTGGAAAACTTTTGTGGAGCAATTCGACCAGTATTTCGTGGCCAACGAGCTAGATGGGTAAGAGAATGCTGCCAAACGAAGGACAATCCTCCTCACCGTCTGTGGGGCACCAATGTATGGCCTCATGAAAAACCTGCTCACTCCATTGAAACCCATGGAGAAATCATACGATGATTTGTGCACACTGGTCCAAGAGCATTTGAACCCGAAGGAAAGCGTTCTGATGGCAAGGTACCGGTTCTACACCTACAAAAGGTCTGAAGGCCAGGAAGTGGCGAGTTATGTTGCCGAGCTAAGACACCTTGCGAATTTGAAGGAGATTTGGAGCACATGCTCAGAGACTTTTTCGTACTTGGCATTGGCCACGAAACCATACTTCACAAACATTTAACTGTAGAGACCCCAACCTTGAGTAAGGCCATAGCGATAGCCCAGGTGTTCATTGCTACCAGTGACAATACGAATCAAATCTCTCAGCACACAAGTGCTGCTACAAGTACTGTGAAAAAAGTATTGTTGTTTTCGAATTGCAACATACAGCGCAGGTCACACATGCCTGTAGCTGTTTTCTCAGAGTCCACCATCAAGGGTGATGAATGCAAGGCCATTAACACCTTGTTGGCGCTGCAGAGTTGATCATCATTTCCATTCATGCCGATTCAAAGAGTATGTTTGCAAGGGCTATGGAACAATGGGACACCTCCAGCGTATGTGCAGGCGAGCTGCTAATCCTGTTAAACCTGAAAACCACCATGTTGTAGAGGAGGACAGATCCACGGCGGATCATGACGAACCAGAGCCTCAGATCGAGGAGGCAGAGGTAGATGGGGTGCACACATTCACCACGAATTGTCCCCCGATAATGCTGAATGTTAAACTAAATGGACTTCCAGTGTCAGTGGAACTGGACACGGGCGCGAGCCAGTCCATCATGGGCAAAAAGACTTTCAAAAGATTGTGGTGCAACAAGGCCTCAAGGCCAGTCTTAACACCAATTCGTACGAAACTTACATGAAAGAACTGATTCCTGTAATCGGCAGTGCTACTGTAAAAGTCTCCTACGATGGAGCGGTGCACAAGCTACCGCTCTGGGTGTAACGGGCGATGGTCCCATGCTGCTCGGCAGGAGCTGGCTGAGAAAGATACTCTGGAACTGGGACGACATCCGAGCGCTATCGCCCGCTGACGACACTTCGTGTGCCCAGGTCTTAAACAAATTTCTTTCCCGAACCAGGCATCGGGAAATTCCAAGGAGCAAAAATGCAGATCCACCTGATTTCGGGGTCGAGACCAATCCATCACAAGGCGAGAGCAGTTCCATACATGATGAGATAAAGGGTAGAGATCGAGCTAGACTAGCTGCAAAGAGAGGGCATCATTTCACTGATCGAGTTCAACGAGTGGGCCAGCCCGATCGTTCCTGTCCTCAAGGGAGATGGCACCATCATATTCTGTGGCGATTACAAAGTAACTATCAATCGTTTCTCCCTGCAGGACCAATACCCACTACCAAAGACCAACAACCTCTTTGCAACGCTGGTGGGAGAAAAGACGTTCATGAAGCTGGATCTGACTTCAGCCTACATGACGCAGGAACTCGAGGAATCATCGAAGGGCCTCACCTGCATCAACATGCACAAAGGTATTTTAATTTATAACAGATGTACATTTAGAATTCAATCAGCGGCGGCGATATTCCAGAGAAACATGGAAAGCTTATTGAAGTCGGTCCCGCACACCGTGGTCTTCCAGGACGACGTCTTGGTCACAGGTTGGAACACAGTCAAGCATCTGCAGAACCTGGAGAAGGTATTTAATCGACTCAACCGTGTGGGGCTCAGGTTAAAACGCTCGAAGTGCGTTTTCCTGGTGCCTGAAGTGGAGTTCTTGGCAAGGAAGATTGCAGCAGATGGCAATCAGGCCCACTAACACCAAGACAGAGGCAATCGAGAATGCACCGAGGTCACAGAACGTGATGGAGCTGCGGTCATTTCTGGGACGCCTTAACTACTTTGGTAACTTCTTATCGGGTCTCAGCACACTGTTAGAACCACTGCAGGTCTTACTACGAAAAGGGGATGAATGGGTTTGGGGCAAAAGCCAAGAAAATGCCTTTGTAAAAGCGAGAAAATTGTTATGCTCAAACAAATTGCCTGTGTTGTATGATCCATGTAAGCATTTGGTACTAGTATGTGATGCGTCGTCATATGGCGTCGGGTGTGTATTGCAACAAGCTAATGATTTCGGGAAACTGCAACTGGTTGCTTATGCATCCAGGAGTCTGTCTAAGGCTGGGAGAGCCTACAGCATGATTGAGAAAGAAGCGTTAGCGTGTGTCTATGGGGTAAAGAAAATGCATCAATACCTGTTTGGGCTAAAATTCGTATTGGAAACTGACCAGAAGCCATTCATATCCCTGATTTCCAAGAGTAAAGGGATAAATACCAACGCATCGGCCCGCATCCAGAGATGGGTGCTCACGTTGTCGGCATATAACTACGCCATCCGTCACAGGCCAGGCACAGAAAACTGCGCCGATGCTCTCAGTAGGCTGCCATTGCCCACCATGGGGGTGGTAATGGAAGCATTTGAGAGTGAGCAGTCACCCGTCACTGCCCGGCAGATCAAAACCTGGACAAGCCAGGACCCTTATTATCTCTTGTCAAAAGCTGTGTGCTTTACGGGAGCTGGTCCAGTGTCCCAGTGGAAATGCAGGAAGAGATAAAGCCGTTCCAGCGGCGCAAAGATGAAATGTCTATACAGGTAGACTGCCTTCTGTGGGGCAATCCAGTAGTGGTTCCCAAGAAGTGTAGAGACACCTTCATCAATGACCTCCACAGTACCCACCCAGGCATCGTAATGACGAAAGCGATAGCCAGATCCCACGTGTGGTGGCCCGGTATCGATGCAGACTTAGAGTCCTGCATTCACAGATGTAATACATGCTCGCAGTTAAGCAATGGACCCAGGGAGGCGCTGCTAAGTTTATGGTCTTGGCCCTCCAAACCGTGGTCGAGGGTACACGTCGACTATGCAGACCCGTTCTTGGGTAAAATGTTCCTTGTGGTTGTAGACACGTACTCCAAGTGGATTGAATGTGAGATAATGTCGGCTGGCACGTCCGCTGCCACTACTGAAAGTCTGCGGCCATGTTTGCCACACAAGGCTTACCCGATGTCCTGGCGAATGACAACGGGCCATGTTTTACCAGTGCTGAGTTCAAAGAATTCATGACCCGCAACGGGATCAAACATGTCACATCTGCCCCGTTTAAACCAGCGTTCAATGGTTAGGCAGAGAGAGCAGTGCAAATCATCAAGCAAGGCTTGAAGAAGGTAACTGAAGGCTCACTGCAGACTCGCCTATCCTGAGTCCTGCTTAGCTACCGCTCGAGACCCCACTCGTTCACTGGGATCCCACCTGCTGAACTGCTCATGAAAAGAGCACTTAAGACAAGACTCTCGTTAGTTCACCCTGATCTACATGAACAGGTAGAGAGCAGGCGGCTTCAACAAAGTGCAGACCATGATAGTGCAAATGTGTCACGCGAGATTGAAATCAATGATCCTATATTTGTATTGAATTGTGGACAAGGTCCCAAGTGGCTTCCCAGCACTGTCGTGGCCAAAGAGGGGAGCAGGGTGTTTCGGGTCAAACTTTCAAATGGACTCATTCACCGGAAGCACTTGGACCAAATCAAACTCAGATTCACGGACTATCCTGAGCAACCCACCTTGGACACTACCACTGTTGACCACGAAGCAGAATCCATCATCCACCGCAGCCCAGCAGGACCCAACACACCAGGCTGCCCAACAAGGCCAGCTGCACAGCAGCACAGCGTGGGCCCAACAAATGATCCAACAAATGATAATACCAGCTTTCACACCAAGACAATCAACCAGGGCAAGAAGGGCCCCAGATCGACTCACATTGTAAATCGTTACAGTATTGACTTTGGCAGGGAGTGTTGTTATATATGTAAACTTGTATTTACTCTGTACAGTCACCAGATGACTCATCCCCTGGAGTCCCAAAGGATTCCACAATCCCTTCGGAGTAGCTGTATTTAAGGAGGCCTCACAGGTTGGAGAGGCACTCTGGAGACCTGCAATAAAAGACTAAGGTCACACTTTACTTTGAGCTCCCAGTGTTCAGTCTGACTCTTTCTCCATACATAAGAGATACTAACTTACTTCTTGTTATGTATTGATGCGTGGGGTCACTAGACAGCAGGGGGCACCACTGTTGGAGGTCATCGGGCTGTACGCACTTGTGCGCGGGCCCTGGTATATAAGAGCAAGTACCATGTCATGTGCGTATTTTGGGTGTGAATAAAGTTGAACCAGGTTTGTACCTGAGTGAGTTTACTGTAACGAGTCTCACGAGTCATTATATACATTACATTTGGCGACGAGGTAACTTAAGAACCTTCGCATGCACAATGGGCACCATTGGAATTCTGGAGAGATTCGTGGATGGCGAGGATTGGGCAGATTTTATCGACCGCCGGGATCAGTATTTCGTGGCCAACAAAATGGAGGAAGCTGGTCACGCAGTTCGGCGCAAGATGGTTTTCCTCACCGTTTGTGGTCCAAAAGTTTCTGGCCTCATAAAGAATCTTCTCTCGCCTGCACGTCCAACGGACAAAGAGTATGGGAGTATGTATGCTCTGGTGCGTGAACATCTCAAGCCAACATAGGAGATCATCATCTCATGCTATCACTTCTACACATATGTTCATGCTGAGGGCCAGGATGTGTCGGGATTCGTCGCCAACGTAATATCTCTGGCTGAGCTGTGTAAGTTTGGAAACATGTTGGAAGACGTGCTGTGAGATTTATTCCTGATAGGCATCAACCATGATGTGATCCTTCGGAAATTATTGGCTGCAGAAACACTGGATTTGAGCCATGTCATCGCGACTGCCCAGGCATGCATGGCAACTAATGATAATTTAAGGCAGATATCATTGAAGAGTCGGAGCTCCACGGCAAGTACTGTAAACAAGATTGTGTCGTTGTCTGGCAGAGCTGCTTATGGCAGGGCCTACTCGACTGCTTTTGTGAAACCTGTAGCTGCTCAAAGTCCTGCAACTGGTACGAATCCGATTTCACCCTGTTGACGTTGTGGGGGCTATCATCGGCCTTATCAGTGTCAGTTTAAACAGTATATCTGTAAAGGCTGTTCGAAAGTGGGGCATCTTCAGCGAATGTGCCCACAACTGAGCAAGCGTGCTACTGCTAATCACATTGATGATGATGACCAGTCCAGTGCTGGCCCGGATATGCAACCCAAGATACCCGAGGAGGAAGTGTACAGCCTTTATTCGTTCCTGACAAAGAGCCAACCGATAATGGTTAATGTGAAGCTGAATGGTGTGCCTGTATCAATGGAGCTGGACATGGGTTCGAGTCAGTTGATAATGATCCAAAGGGCATTCGACAAGCTGTGGGACACTGAGGCTGTGAAGCCTAAGCTGAGTCCAGTCAATGCCAAATTGCGTGCTTACACGAAGGAACCCATACCGGTGATTGGCAGTGCAGTAGTCAAGGTGTTGTATGATGGTGTGGTTCACGATCTACCGTTATGGATCATCCCAGGCAATGGTCCAATGCTGTTCGGCAGGAATTGGCTCGAGAAAATCAAGTGGAACTGGAATGATATCAAAGCATTGTCCTCGGTGGATGACACTCCGTGTGCTCAAGTGCTGAAGAAGTTTCCTTCTTTGTTTGAACCGGGCATTGGCAATTTTATTGGAGCCAAGGTGCAGATTCACCTGGATTCTGATGCAAGACCTGCCTATCATAAAGTTCAGTCTGTTCCATACTTGATGAGCGAGAAGGTCGAAATTGAACCTGACAGACTCCAACGTGAAAGGGTCATATCACTGGTTGAATTTAATGAATGGGCCAGTCCTCTCCTTCCTGTGTTAAAGAGTGATGGCACTGTCAGGATCTGTGGAGACGACAAGGTTGCAATTAACCAATTTTCGAAACAGGATCAGTATCTGCTACCGAAGACTGATGACCTTTTTGCCATGCTAGCTGGTGGAAAGTCGTTCACTAAACTGGATCTGACATTAGCCTATATAACACAGGAGCTTGTCGACACTTTGAAGAAACTCACCTGCATCAACACCCATAAAGGACTATTTGTCTACAACAGGTGTCCGTTCGGCTGCAGCCATATTTCAGAGGATCATGGAGAGTCTACTGAAGTTTGTTCCTAGAACCGTCAAGTTTCATGACATTCTGGTCACAAGTTGCGACACTACTGAACATCTGAACAATCTTGAAGAAGTCCTACATCATCTGGACAAAGTGGGACTCAGGCTAAAATGTTCGAAGTGTGTCTTCATGTCACCTGAAGTTGAATTCCTGGGGAGGAAGATTGCTGCTGATGGCATCAGGCCTACTGATTCGAAAACCAAGGCTATCAAAAATGCACACAGACCTCAGAATGTGACGGAGCTGCATTCATTCCTTGGGCTACTCGTCTACTTCGGTAATTTCTTACATAGAAACATAGAAACATAGAAAATAAGTGCAGGGGTACGCCATTCGGCCCTTTGAGCCTGCACCGCCATTCAATAAGATCATGGCTGATCATTCACCTCAGTACCCCTTTCCTGCTTTCTCTCCATGCCTCTTGATCCCTTTAGCTGTAATGGCCATATCTAACTCCCTCTTGAATATATCCAATGAACTGGCATCAACAACTCTCTGCGGCAGGGAATTCCACAGGTTAACAACTCTCTGCGTGAAGAAGTTTCTCCTCATCTCAGTCCTAAATGGCCTACCCCTTATCCTAAGACTGTGTCTCCTGTTTCTGGACTTCCCCAACCTCGGGAACATTCTTCCCGCTAACCTGTCCCGTCCCGTCAGAATCTTATACGTTTCTATGAGATCCCCTCTCATTCTTCTAAACTCCAGTGTATAAAGGCCTAGTTGATCCAGTCTCTCCTCATATATCAGTCCAGCCATCCCTGGAATCAGTCTGGTGAACCTTCGCTGCACTCCCTCTGTAGCAAGAACGTCCTTCCTCAGATTAGGAGACCAAAACTGAACACAATATTCCAGGTGAGGCCTCACCAAGGCCTTGTATAACTGTAGTAAGACCTCCCTACTCCTATACTCAAATCCCCAAGCTATGAAAGCCAACATGCCATTTGCCGCCTTCACCGTCTGCTGTACCTGCATGCCAACTTTCAATGACTGATGTACCATGACACCCAGGTCTTGTTGCACCTCCCATTTTCCTAATCTTCCGCCATTCAGATAATATTCTGCCTTCGTGTTTTTGCCACCAAAGTGGATAACCTCACATTTATCCACATTATACTGCATCTGCCATGCATTTGCCCATTCACCTAACCTGTCCAAATCACCCTGCAGCCTCTTAGCATCCTCCTCGCAGCTCACACCGCCACCCAGTTTAGTGTCATCTGCAAACTTGGAGATATTTCACTCAATTCCTTCATCCAAATCATTAATATATATTGTAAAGAGCTGGGGTCCCAGTACTGAGCCCTGCGGTGCTCCGCTAGTCACTGCCTCCCATTCCGAAAAGGACCCGTTTATCTCGACTCTCTGCTTCTTGTCTGACAACCAATTCTCTATTCATGTTAGTACATTACCCCCAATACCATGTGCTTTGATTTTGCACACCAATCTCTTTAGTGGGACCTTATCAAAGGCCTTTTGAAAGTCCAAATACACCACATCCACTAGTTCTCCCTTGTCTACTCTACTAGTTACATCCTCAAAAAATTCCAGAAGATTTGTCAAGCATTATTTCCCTTTCATAAATTCATGCTGACTTGGACCGATTCTGTCACTGCTCTGCAAATGCGTTGCTATTTCATCCTTAATAATTGATTCCAACATTTTCCCCACTACTGATGTCAGGCTAACCAGTCTATAATTACCTGTTTTCTCTCTCCCTCCTTTTTTAAAAAGTGGTGTTAAATTGGCTACCCTCCAGTCCATAGGAACTGCTCCAGTCGATGCACTGTTGGAAAATGATCACCAATGCATCCACTATTTCTAGGGCTACTTCCCTAAGTACTCTAGGATGCAGACAATCAGGCCGCGGGGATTTATCAGCCTTCAATCCTATTAATTTCCCCAACACAATTTACCGCCTAATAAGGATATCCTTCAGTTCCTCCTTCTAACTAGACCCTCGGTCCTCTAGTACCTCCAAAAGGTTATTTGTGTCTTCCTTCGTGACAGATTGAGTACTTTTTTTACAGCCACTGCACATGCTGCTCAGAAAAGGCGACAACTGGGTCTGGGGTCTATCTCAAGATAGAGCTTTTGAGAAAGCCAAGAATCTGTTTTGTTCGAACAAGCTGATTGTTCGCTATGATCCGTGTACGCGTCTTGTATTGGCTTGTGATGCTTCATCATCTGAGGTTGGCTGTGTACTCCAACAAGCAAATGAGTCGGGTAAGCTACAACCTGTTGCATATGCTTCGAAAAGTTTGTCAAGGTCGGAAAGAACTTACAGCATGGTTGAAAAGGAGGCTTTGGCCTGTGTGTATGGAGTCAAAAAGGTGCATCAGTACCTGTTTGGTCTTTGTTTTGAACTCGAAACAGATCACAAGCCACTCATTTCATTGTTTTATGAAAACAAAGGTATTAATACCAATGCATCATCCCATATCCAGAGGTGGGCGTTGACATTGCCTATGATTATGTTATTCATAATAGACCTGGCACTGAGAATTGTGCCAATGCACTGAGTCGTCTGCCGCTGACCACAGCTGAAGTGGAAACGCCTCAACCTGCAGATCTACTGTTAGTAATGGATGTTTTTTAGAGTGAAGGAACTCTTGTCACTGCTCAACAAATGAGGATCTGGACCAGCTATGATCCTATGTTATCAGTTGTGAAATGTTGTGTCCTCAGTGGTGATTGGCCTGCAATACCTATGGAATTGTGTGATGAGACCAAACCTTACAACCGTCGCAAAGATGAACTATCCATTCAGTCAAATTGTCTACTGTTGGGCAATCGTGTTGTTATGCCTAAGAAAGGCAGCGAAAAATTTGTACGTGAACTACATTGCACTCATCATGGTATCGTCATGATGAAAGCCATTGCAGGGCTCATGTTTGATGGCCTGGAATTGACTCTGATCTGGAATCATGTGTGCATCAGTGCAATACTTGCATCCGCTGAGTCTTTGGTCACGGCTATCTAAACCATGGTCGCGGATACAATTCGAGTTTGCGGGCCCTTTCCTGGGAAAGATGTTTTTTGTTGTGGTGGATGCATATTTAAAGTGGATAGAGTATTATTATGTCATCCAGTATGTCCACACCTACTATTGAGAGCCTTCGTATCATGTTTGCTACTCATGGTTTGCCTGACATTGTTGTGAGCGATAACGGATCTTGCTTCACAAGTCTTGAGTTTCAGGAGTTTATGAAACTCAATGGTATCAGACATGTAAGGTCTGCTCCAGTGAAACCTGCATCTAATGGTCAAGCAGAGCGTGTGGTTCAAATGATCAAGCAAAGCATGAAATGTGTGACTCAAGCTTCACTGCAGACTTGTTTGTCATGTATTTTGCTTCGTTACAGGACAAGACCTCACACGCTTACCGGGGCCTTCCCTGCTGAACTACTGATGAAGAGAAGTCTCAAGACCAAGCTTTCTCTTGTCCATCCTGATTTGAATGATCATGTTGAAAACTGACGTCAAAATCAGCAATGGTATCATGATCGTGCTGTTGTGTCATGTGACATCTTTGTCAATGATCCAGTTCATGTGCTGAATTATGGTCAAGGTCCAAAGTGGATCGCTGGTACTGTTACAGCCAAGGAGGGTAACAGAGTGTTTATTGTCATGCTCAAGAATGGGCAAACATGCAGGAAACATGTTGATCAGATAAAACTGTGGCACACGGATGAACCGGAACCAGTTGAGGAAGATAGAGTCAGTGACCAACCAACCATGCTATCATTACTGAATCTGGACTTTCAGTCTCTGATAGGGTCATTACCATTCCCATCAGATTGGTTACTCAGCCTCCAGTCATAACTGACTCAGAACGCTCGCCCAGAACTGGAGTTGAACTGAGACAATCAACTCGTGAGCGAAAAGCCCCAGACCGTCTCAATTTGTAAAGAGACTGATACTAAGATCTTGTTGTTATGTATTGATGCGTGGGGTCACTAGACACCAGGGGGCGCCACTGTTGGAGGTCATCGGGCTATATGCGCGTGTGCACGGGTCCTGGTATATAAGAGCGAGTACCAGTCATGTGCGCACTTTGGGCGCGAATAAAGTTGAACCAGGTTTGCACCTGAGTGAGTTTACAGTAACGAGTCTTTTGAATCATTCTATACATTACACTTCTTTAGAAGGTTCCCGCATAACAGGACAAAAGGGATAGGAACTGAACCTCCATTGGAAAGAGAGAACAAAAAAAATAATAAAGTTTGAGAGAATCAAGGATGGATGCCAAAATTCATGCCCAGGACAGTTATCAGTGACCAACTATAAAGTCTCGGACGGAGACCCAGTATGTTTGGTCTGTGAAGAGCCTGGGGAGGGGCACCCTTGGGCTCAGTGGATGCAGTGACGTAATGGCACTTTAGAGGGGATACCCAAGAAAGGGATCAGTCCTACGGTCATGCATAACTTTACACATTCCAAGGTATGCTGGAACCATTGCTGGTGGTCAAAAGGGGAGAGAACCATTTTTACCTGCATAGACCCCACGCAGGAAACCACAGGAGCGAGAGCCGATTGTGGTGCGGATATGAGATACTCAATGGAAGACCTTGCAAAATACTGGTTAAAGATGACAGCTAATTGTTCTAAATGGGGATGGTCATCATATGTTTGGGCTGCCACGGGGAAATGGAACCATACTTGGTACACAATCACAAACAGAACCCTAACAGCTAGTGGGATAATTAATACTGCGGGGGAATTAAGGTTGGAATGGTTTCAATTAATCAAGGTTAAGAAGATCAAACCCACCGTACCGCCCAAGCTTAGGCGAGAGGATAAATGTCCTTCTCTCATTCCGGGGTCTAAGAACAGATTAGTCCTCATCCCCACACAAAAAGTTTTGTACCATGACGTACATCATGAGGTGATACCCGTGAGGTTGAACTTTACAATTAGGATTACTGGAGTGGTGTAGCTTCAAGACCAGGGTGTTCTACACTAGGCTGTTGAAACAAGCGTTGGTAGACAGACAGCCACGTGGGTTCTTTAGCCACGAAAGTGAACACCAGGATAGTACTTACAGTAAAAAACGTTGACACGGGTGGTTTTAAAAGTAGACAAAAAAGGGGGTTAATCAATGATGTGGCCACTGTGTTTAATACTGGGACATCATTGGTGAATAGTCTGGATTTGGCTGCCCTGGTGGGAGGAATCGGGAACTTAAATACTAAACTCAAGGAGATACTCAAGGGCACTAATGACAACTAGAATGCCCAGTTAGGGGAAGATAAAATTATGACCGTCCATTTGCAGAAAATTGTGGAAGGTCTCGGAAGGCACGCTAAGACAATTAATGAATTGGTCAAAGAGGATAGGGCTATTTTGAATGAAGCCGCCAGAAATGACGTTTGCATAATGTATGGATCCTGGTTGGTAGAGCACGCCGGAGAGAATCTCGAACGTATCCAAAATGGTAAAATTCCTCCGTGGGTAACTAACGAACACCTCAAAGCATTAATGAAATACTGTAATAACGTCACAGTGTGTTAGCTCCGAGGTCTAATTCAGATATATCCTGTCCAAGCCGATTGTAGCAGAAGTAATCTGACTATACTGGAATTGGTGTTATATTTGCCAGTAATTTCCCATGGGACCATCGGATAGAAAATATAGGAGTGTTGCGAAGTGAAAATTATGTAAAGTATCATGGAATCTCTCGATACGCAGTAAATTTAGGAGGTTTTATGGTGGGGACAAGGTTAGAAAGATGCAATACATACGGAGACACCATGATGTGTCCCCATGCTATTGAGGAACATTCTCAGCTGATGCGTGAGTTCAATGCTTAATGTAAAACACAAAAGCTGTAAATACTGTCTTCCTGTAATATGTAAGAACTCCTGGAGACTTCTGTTTAAAATAATTAATGTTAATCTGTAGAGAAAGCCCAATACAATAGAAGCAATACTGACTGTAAGAAACCTTTTGTGGAAATGTAAAATCACACAAACTGTAATCAGAAGAGAAACCCCAACACAATAGAAACGATACTGACTGCAAGAAACCTTTTGTAGAAATGTAAACACCGATACTGACTATGTAAGAACTATAATGAGTACTTGAACGTGTTGTCGCCTCCCAAATCCATGCCCATCTTTCCCACAATTCCATGTTTGAATCCCTCCAATCCGGAACGGCTCTCATCAAAGTCACAAATGACATCCTTTCTGACTGTGACAAAGGCAAACTATCCTTCCTCGTCCTTCTTGACTTGATGACAGCATTTGACACAGTTGAGCAATCTATCCTTCTCCAATGCCTCTCCACCGTCATCCAGCTCGGTGGGGCTGCACTTGCCTGGTTCCATTCTTTACTATCAAACCGTAGCCAATCATCTGCATCGGCTTCTCTTTCTGATCCCGCATCGTTACCTCTGGTGTCCTCCAAGGAGCTATCCTTGGCCCCCTCCTATTTCTCATTTACATGTTTCCCCTTGGCGATATCATATGAAAACACAGCGTCAGTTTCCACATGTATGCTGATGACACCCAGCTCTACCTTAATACCTCTTCTCTCAATCCCTCCATGGTCTCTAAATTGTCAGACTGCTTGTCCGACATCCAGTTCTGGATGAGCAGACATTTTCTCCAGTTGAATTTAGGGAAGATCGAAGATATTATTTTCGGGCCCCTCCACAAACTCCGTTCCCAGGTCACTGACTCCATCCCTGTCCCCAACTTCAGTCTGAGGCTGAACCAGGCTGTTCGCAACCTTGGTGTCACAATTGACCCTGAAATTAGCTTACGACCACATATCCGCAGCATAACTAAGACCGCTTATTTCCATCTCCGTAACATCGCCCATCTCTGCCCTTGCCTCAGCTCATCCCGTACAAGAAATTGGTGTGCAAAATCAAAGCGGATGGTATTGGGGGTAATGTACTGGCGTGGATAGAGAACTGGTTGGCAGACAGGAAGCAGAGGGTCAGGATAAACGGGTCCTTTTCAGAATGGCAGGCAGTGACTAGTGGGGTGCCGCAGGGCTCAGTGCTGGGACCCCAGCTCTTTACAATATACATTAACAATTTGGATGAAGGAATAGAGTGTAATATCTCCAAGTTTGCGGATGACACTAAACTGGGTGGCGGTGTGAGCTGTGAAGAGGACGCTAGAGGCTGCAGGGTGACTTGGACAGGTTCGGTGAGTGGGCAAATGCATGGCAGATGCAGTATAATG
Organism: Pristiophorus japonicus; assembly: GCF_044704955.1. Lineage (NCBI taxonomy): Eukaryota > Metazoa > Chordata > Chondrichthyes > Pristiophoridae > Pristiophorus > Pristiophorus japonicus. The sequence goes on along the minus strand of NC_091978.1, from coordinate 259,813,983 downwards.
TGGATAAATGTGAGGTTATCCATTTTGGGGGCAAAAACACGAAGGCAGAATATTATTTGAATGGCGGCAGATTAGGAAAAGGGGAGGTGCAATGAGACCTGGGTGTCATGGTTCATCAGTCACTGAAATTGGCACGCAGGTACAGCAGGCGGTAAAGAAGGCAAATGGTATGTTGGCCTTCATAACTTGGGGATTTGAATATAGGAGCAGGGAGGTCTTAATGCAGTTGTACAGGGCCTTGGTGAGGCCTCACCTGGAATATTGTGTTCAGTTTTGGTCTCCAAGTCTGAGGAAGGACGTTCTTGCTATTGAGGGAGTGCAGCGAAGGTTCACCAGACTGATTCCAGGGATGGCTGGGCTGTCATACGAGGAGAGACTGGATCAACTGGGCCTTTATTCACTGGAGTTTAAAAGGATGAGAGGGGATCCCAAAGAAACATATAAGATTCTGACGGGACTGGACAGGTTAGATGCGGGAAGAATGTTCCCGATGTTGGGGAAGTCCAGAACCAGGGGACATAGTCTTAGGATAAGAGGTAGGCCATTTAGGACTGAGATGAGGAGAAACTTCTTCACTCAGAGAGTTGTTAACCTGTGGAATTTCCTGCCGCATCGAGTTGTTGATGCCAGTCACAATGGATATATTCAAAAGGGTGTTAGATATGGCCCTTACAGCTAAAAGGATCAAGGGGTATGGAGAGAAAGCAGGAAAGGGGTACTGAGGGAATGATCAGCCATGATCTTATTGAATGGTGGTGCAGGCTCGAAGGGCCGAATGACCTACTCTTGCACCTATTTTCCATGTTTCTATGTTTCTTTCAATTTAGTGTACTATATTCGCTGCTCACGATGTGGTCTCCTCTATATTGGGGAGACCAAGCATAGATTGGATGACTGCTTTGTGGAGCACCTCCGTTCAGTCCGCAAGTGTGACCCTGAGCTCACTCTATTTCCACTCTGACCTCGTTCTCCTACACTGTTTCAGCGAAGCTCAATGCAAGCTCGAAGAATAGCACCTCATCTTTCATTTAGGCACTTTACAGCCTTCTGGACTCAACATCAAGTTCAAAAATTTCAGAGCATAACTGCTGCCAACCTTTGGCTCCCTTTCTACTCCCAACCCCCCGCTCTCCTCAGAGCCCATTTCTTTCTTTTTTTTCTCCTTGTCTCTAATGGCAGTTGGTCATTATCCTACCATTTACACCCTATCTTGACAAATGTTTTTCTAACTCCTGGCATTACCATTTAAATTTGGGCCAACATCCCTTTTGTCTCTCTAATCTCTCCTGTCTTCCAACCTATCACAGACCTTCCCTTTTGTTCTTTTTTCCTCTCCCCCCTTCAGTGCTTGTTAAGAATCTGTTCTCTTCATACACTCTCCAATTTTGACGAAGGGTCATCGACTCGAAACGTTAACTCTGCTTCCTCTTCACAGATGCTGCCTGACCTGCTGAGATTTCCAGCATTTTCGGTTTTAATCCAGATTCCAGCATCCGCAGTATTTTGCTTTTGTATTAGTGGTCAGAAAGCGGAACTCACTAGACCCAGGGAGTAGTTGAAGCGAATAGCATAGATGCCTTTAAGGGGAAGCTAGATAAGTATATATGGGAGAAAGGAATAGAAGGATATGCAGATAGGGTGAATGAAGTAGGATGGGAGGAGGCTTGTTTGGAGCATAAACACCAGCATAGACCTGATGGAATGAATGGCCTGTTTTGTGCTGTAAATTCTATGTAGTTCTATGTAACTACCGTGAAACTTTCACTCTTCCTCACCTTCAACACAATTAAACTATCAAAGCTGCAATCCTGTACTATGTGAATATTACTTTCAGCGACATCTCTCTTCAAGCATTTCCTGGCAAACTCTTTATTCCCATCCTTGCTCTGAGTTTGTTGTTCTTGTCTACTTTTAAGCTGAAAGTAATTCATTTGGAATTTTAATTGTTCTGTTAATGAGTGAAAGAAGGTATGACTACTTCTGATCATTCAATGTATCCATGCAGATATTTTAATAAATGGCCTCAATTTTAATTAAGCATCTCCTGGAATGTGGTAGAATCTCCAGATAATTCAAGCCCTTGAGGTTTGTCATGAATTGTTACATTTTCCTGTCAATATATTACATAAAGCACTGCATTGAAGTCTCCAAAATGTTTATTATGTGCGTGTGCAATAATGAGGGTCTACTAAAAATGGAAAGCAGAAAGATTGGGGAATGGGAATGGTAAACTGATCAATCCTTGCATGATCGATACCCACTAAAGACGACAGAAAAAGTTTGGGCTTGTCTATTAAAGTATAAGTGAATTTTTAATGGCGTGATCAGTCTTAATTATTGCCAAACAACCTCTCTGATCCTGAAAATTAACTTTTACAAGTGTGGAGTCTCATTTCTTCAGCTTTTAATTAATGTTAGAGATTAAAACATTTTCTTTGTCTCTTTCCCTCTTAATCCCTTCATTTTTCCTGCAAATGATTTGGCATTGAATTAACTGTTCTAACTTACACTTCCTGATTCAGACTCTACATGCCTCGGTCAGAGTTCTTCAATCTGATGAGTTAAAGAGACACACCGTTGCTTGCCAGGTCCCAGATATCCTGTAGAGGGTGCCACACTGTTTTGGATTTCAAATCCCAGCAAGTTCCAGTGCAAAAGCCCATAGAAAGTCTGTGGGCAAGTGAACATGTAATGAACGCCGAGCTCCATTCGTTCGCCGCTGATCCCAAAATCCGGGGCATTGTTTAAAATGAGTTCTAATTGAAAAATATTCCGTGTTTTTATAGTTTAGGACTAACAGTTACAGCTTCTCCCAGCATTTGAATAACTTCATTATGCAGGAGGCATTAGTATGTAATTTTTAGTGGTCCAAGTACATTCAGTGGTGTACTTTTGGTTCCACACCTTGGCTGAAAAGAGGTGTACTGGTGGTAGATATAGAGGCTGTTGCCTCCATTGTTCCCCCATGGAGTGGGAGGTGTCTACCTTAGAATATTAGAAAGAGACAGAAAATTGAGGATATAGATTAGAGTTTTCACAGAAAAATGGGCGGAAATCGCAAAATTCGATCCACAAGTGGCAGCCGTGGCTCAGTTGGTAGCAGTCTTGTCTCTGAGTCCCATTCCAGAGACTTGGGCACAAAAATCTAGGCTGACACTGCAATGCAGGGAGTGCTGCACTGTCAGAGGTGTGTCTTTCGGATGGGATGTAAAACCAAGCCCCCGTCTGCTCTCTCACGTGGATCTAAATGAATCTACGGCACCATTCAAAGAAGAGTTGGCAAGTTATCCCCAGTGTCCTGACAAATATTTATCCCTCAACCAACATGACTAAAACGGATTATCTGGTCATTATCACATTACTGTTGGCGAGAGCTTGCTGTGCACAAATTGGCTGTTGCATTTCCTACATTACAACAGTGACGACACTTCAAAAAGTACCCCATCAGTTGTAAAGCTCATTGGGTCATCTTAAAGTCATGAAAAGCGCTATACAAATGCAAGTCTTATTTTATCTTTTTTTATTTCTAAACACCGATAAAAATCCCAGAAGAATCAATGGATTTGGACTTATTGATTCCCCGTAAATCTGTGGGCACTAGAGAAATTAAAGTGGTGAGAAATTAAAGTGGTGAGATACTTGCACCATAACTTGCTCCCAACACTTACTTGCATTGCTGTCTTTGGTCCTGCCACTGTTTCTCCCTCGTTAACCTCTTCATCTGTCTTTAGGATATGGGCTCGGTTCTCCCAATATTCCAATTCTTCTCCTTCAGTTGATCTTTCTCATCCACGGGTTTGATCTCGCTGATTCCATGCTGTTCCAGTCCTTTCTCGCTTGGATCCCTATCTTTGGCAAAGGCTGCTGGAGGTTCTTTCCCTTTTCCGTATGCCTCACATGCCATGGTAACCTGGGCTTTTGAAACAATACACGACACCATGACATCAAAATCTGGGGGGAAAATCTGTTTCTGGATTAAGTTATATAAATTTTGGAATTTTTATTTAAAATGAAACAAAATCACATTTACTGCAATGTTGCGACATTGGTAAACATTATTCAGTAGTTTTGCCAGTAAATTTCTATAATCTTCAAAAAATAATCATTCCCTCTTTCCCCATAGTTATTTTTAACACAGCCCCTAATCAATAAGGCAGCAAACAAGCTGCAAAGGAACATTAATAGAGTAAGTGAATGGGAGAACAGGCGGGGGAAGGGAGGAGGAAAGAGGGAAGGAGAGAAAAAGGAAAGAAAGAGGGAGGAAAGAGGAAGAAAAGAGGAAGGAAAGGGAAGGGATTAGGGGAGGGGAATGGGGGTATGGGAGGGAAGAGAGATGAGAAAGACAAGGGAAGGGAGGGGAGGGGAGGGAGAGGAGGGGAGGAGGGAAGCGGAAGGGAAGGGGAGGAAATGGAGGTGAGGGGTGGAGATGCAGAGGGAGGGGAGGGGAGGAAGGGGAGGGTAAGGGAGGGGATGGAGGGGTGGGAAAGAAGGGGAGGGAGGGGAAAGGGAGAGGTAGGGAGAAGGGGAGGGGGAGGGAGGGGGTAATGAGGGAAGGGGAGGGGGAGGGAGGGGGTAATGAGGGAAGGGGAGGGGAGGGGAGGGAGGGAAGGGGAAGGGAAAGGGGAGGGGAGGTGAAGTGAAGGAACAGGGAGGGGGCAGGGGAGGGGATGGGAAGAGGACGGAAGGAGGGGAGGGGAAGGGGAGGGAGAGGAAGAGGAGAGGAGGGGAGGGGAGGGAAGGAGCAGGGAGGGGAAGGGAGGAGAAGGTGAGGGCTGAGAGTGAGGGGATGGTAGGTGGGAGGGGAGGGAAGGAGGGCAGAGAAAGGGGAGGGGAGCGGAGGGGAGGAGGGAAGTGGGAGGGAAGGGGAGCAAAGGGCGGTGAGGGGTGGGGATGCAGAGGCGGGGGGAGCAGAGGGGGAGGAGGAGGAAGGGAGGAGGAGGGCAGGGGACAAGAGGGGTGGGAAAGGTGGGACGTGGAGGGGAGGGGGAGGGGAGGGAGGGGAGAGAGAGAGGGGGAAGGAAGGGGAGGTGTATGGAGGGGGAAATGAGGGAAGGGAGAGGGGAGGGGAGGGAAATGAGGGAGGGGAGGGGAGGGGAGAGGATGGAGGGGAAGGAGGGGAGATGAAGTGAAGGAACGGGGAGGGGGTAGAGGAAGGGAGGGGGAGGGAGTGGAAGAGAGTAGGAAGGGAGAGGAGGGGAGGGGAAGGGGAGGAAAAGGTGAGGGCGGGGCGGGAGGGGATGGTAGGTGGGAGGGGAGGGAGGGAAGGGGAGGTGTAGTTGGGAGGGGCGGGGAAGGGGAGGGAGGGAAGGAAAGGGAAGGGGAGGGGAAGGGGAGGGAGGGAAGGGAAGGAGGGGAGGGGTAGGGAAGGGGAAATAGGAGAGGGGGAGGGCTGGGAGGGGAAGGGGAGGGGAGAGGAAGGGGAGGGGAAGGGGTTAGAGGGAGGAGAGGGGAGGGAGGGGAGTTGAGGGAGGGGAGGGGAGGAAGGGGAGTGGAATGGGTAAGATGTAGGGGAGGGGTTGGGGAGGGGAGGGAGGTGAGGGGAGGGGAGGGAAGGAAGGGGAGTTGAAGGGATAGGATGGAGGGGAGGGGAGAATGGTGAGCAGGGAGGGGAGGGAAGCAGAAGGAAAGGGGTTGCAGAGGGAGGGGATGTGGAGGGGGAGGGTGACTGGAGGGAGGGGAAGGAAAGAGGGAACGGGAGGGAGTGGAAGGGAGGGAGGGGATGTGGATGATGGGTAGATGATGGTAGTAGGGAGGGAGGGGAGGGGAGGAAGGGAAGAGGAGGGTCGGAAGGGAAGGGGTGGAAGGGGAGGGGAGGAGAGAGTGTGAGAGGAGTGGGGAGGGGGAGAGAAGGTTCTGTTTATCCCTTTTGTTTCCACAGCAACAGCGCTGATGACATGGACAATCCATGAGTTCCGTTGCTCCACCCCTTTGGAATGTTCGTTTTCAAATGGTGGGGTGACTGTTAAACTGTCAAACCATCAGGGGTTCAAGAGCCCTGGGGGAGGGGGAGCAGTTTCAGGAACCCCTGTGGATGTGTGTGGGTGTGTGTGGGTAGTGAGTGCGTGAGGGTCGGTGTGGGTGTGTGAGGGTTGGTGTGTGAGGGTTGGTGTGGGTGTGTGAGGGTCGGTGTGGGTGTGTGAGGGTCGGTGTGGGTGTGTGAGAGTGGGTGTGGGTGTGTGAGAGTGGGTGTGGGTGTGTGAGGGTCGGTGTGGGTGTGTGAGAGTCTGTGTGGGTGTGTGAGAGAGGGTGTGGGTGTGTGAGATTGAGAGTGGGTGTGGGTGTGTGAGGGTCGGTGTGGGTGTGTGAGAGTCTGTGTGGGTGTGTGAGAGAGGGTGTGGGTGTGTGAGATTGAGAGTGGGTGTGGGTGTGTGAGGGTCGGTGTGGGTGTGTGAGAGTGGGTGTGGGTGTTTGAGAGTGGGTGTGGATGTTTGAGAGTGGGTGTGGGTGTGTGAGAACATAAAAGAACATAAGAACGTGAAATCGGAGCAGAAGTAGGCCACCTGGCCCTTCAAGCTTGCTCTGCTATTTAATAAGATCATGGCTGATCTGATCATGGACTCTGTTCCATTTCCCTGCCTGCTCCCCATAACCCTTTATTTCATTATCGCTCAAAAATCTGTCTATCTCCACCTTAAATATATTCAATGACCCAGCCTCCACAGCTCTCTGGGGCAGATAATTCCATAGATTTACAAAGCTCTGAGAGAAGAAATTCCTCCTCATCTTAGCTTTAAATGGGATGCCCCTTATTCTGAGATTATGTTCCCTAGTTTTAGTTTATGAGTGGAAATATCCTCTCTGCATCCACCTTGTTGAGCCCCCTCATTATCTTATATGTTTCAATAAGATTGTTATTCTCATAATGAAGGGTGAGGCTGATTACGGTGTGTAATGAGCAAGTGTGACATTAGCTTCTTTAATAAGATTCCAGAGTGTAAGTACCTCGTGGGTGACCTGCTTATATACTGTGCTCCCAAGGGAATGCTGAGATCCCTTGGGACTCCAACATATGGGCCCTCTGGTGGTCAGGTGTCATGCAGGTTACAAAGGGTTAAATACAAAACATCATGCCCCCGTGAAGTCAACAGTACATTTATTTACAAGGTGAGACGATCTTGGCTTCACGCTCCCTTGTCGATCGTCTCAGTACAAATGTGAGTGTGGGTGGGTTGATCAGCTTTTCACTGGGCGGGAGATCGAGCAGCGTCGGTGAGGCGAGCGTGGGGAGGCCTATAAAGGCCCAGCGTCGTTCGGAGAGGCAGTGGGAGATCGAGCAGCATTGGTGAGTCGAGCGTGGGGAGGCCTATAAAGGCCCAGCGTCGTTCGGAGAGGTAGTGGGAGATCGAGCAGCATTGGTGAGGCGAGCGTGGGGAGGCCTATAAAGGCCCAGCGTCGTTCGGAGAGGTAGTGGGAGATCGAGCAGCATTGGTGAGAAGGCAAAAAAGAAGTAGAAAGAAATCGAAAGGTGACATCACAGCCAAGGGGGTAAGTGATTCGCTGGTGATTGGTAAGTAGTTTTTCTTTTTCTTTTCTATATCAGTAAGTAACCTTTAGCATTGTTGTTGCCAATTTAAGTATATCTAAGGGTTAAGTCATGGCAGGAGAGCTCGGACAACGTGTTATGCTCCTCCTGTACTATGTGGGAAGTCAGGGCCACTTCCGGTGTCCCTGACGACTACGTGTGCGGGAAGTGCATCTGCCTGCAGCTCCTGACGGACTGTATTACGGCCCTGGAGCTGCGGGTGGATTCACTCTGGAGCATTCACGATGCTGAGAATGACGTGAGTAGCACGTTTAATGAGTTGGTCTTACTGCAGGTAAAGGGTACACAGCCAGAAAGGGAATGGATGACCAACAGGAAGAACAGTGCAAGGAGAGTAATGCAGGGGTCCCCTGCGGTCATCCCCCTGCAAAACAGATACACCGTTTTGGGTACTGTTGAGGGGGATGACTCATCAGGGGAGGGCAGCAGCAGCCAAATTCATGGCACCATGGGTGGCTCTGCTGCACAGGAGGGCAGGAAAAAGAGTGGGAGAACTATAGTGATAGGGGATTCAATTGTAAGGGGAATAGATAGACGTTTCTGTGGCCACAACCGAGACTCCAGGATGGTATGTTGCCTCCCGGGTGCAAGGGTCAAGGATGTCTCGGAGCGGGTGCAGGGCATTCTGAAAAGGGAGGGTGAACAGCCAGTTGTCGTGGTGCATATCAGTACCAATGATATAGGTAAAAAATGGGATGAGCTCCTACAGGACGAATTTAGCTAGGAGCTAAATTAAAAAGTAGGACCTCAAAAGTAGTAATCTCATGATTGCTAACAGTGCCATGTGCTAGTCAGAGTAGGAATCACAGGATAGCTCAGATGAATATGTGGCTTGAGGAGTGGTGCAGAAGGGAGGGATTCATATTCCTGGGACATTGGAACTGGTTCTGGGGGAGGTGGGACCAGCACAAACCGGACAGTCTGCACCTAGGCAGGACCGGAACCAATGTCCGTGGGGGAGTGTTTGCTAGTACTGTTGGGGAAGAGTTAAACTAATATGGCAGGGGGATGGGAACCTATGGAGGGAGACAGAGGGAAGTAGAATGGGGGTAGAAGCAAAAGATAGAAAGAAGAAAAGTAAAAGTGGAGGGCAGAGAAACCCAAGGTAAAAAGCAAAAAGGGCCACATTACAGCAAAATTCTAAAGGGGCAAAGTGTGTTAGAAAGACAAGCCTGAAGGCTCTGTGCCTCAATGCGAGGAGTATTGGAATAAGGTGGATGAATTAACTGCGCAGATAGCAGTTAACGGGTATGATGTAATTGGCATCACAGAGACATGGCTCCAGGGTGACCAAGGCTGGGAACTCAACATTTAGGAAGGATAGACAGAAAGGAAAAGGAGGCGGGGTGGCATTGCTGGTTAAAGAGGAAATTAATGCAATAGTAAGAAAGGCCATTAGCTTGGATGATGTGGAATCGGTATGGGTGGAGCTACGGAATACTAAGGGGCAGAAAACGATAGTGGGAGTTGTGTACAGACCACCAAACAGTAGCAGTAAGGTTGGGGACAGCATCAAACAAGAAATTAGGGATGCATGCAATAAAGGTACAGCAGTTATCATGGGTGACTTTAATCTACATATTGATTGGGCAAACCAAACTGGTAGCAATGCGGTGGAGGAGGATTTCCTGGAGTGTATTAGGGATGGTTTTCCAGACCAATATATTGAGGAACCAACTAGGTAGTTGGCCATCCTAGACTGGGTGATGTGTAATGAGAAAGGACTAATTAACAATCTTGTTGTGCGAGGCCCCTTGGGGAAGTGTGACCATAATATGGTAGAATTCTTCATTAAGATGGAGAAAGACACAGTTAATTCAGAGACTAGAGTCCTGAACTTAAAGAAAGGTAATTTTGACAGTATGGGACGTGATTTGGCTAAGATAGACTGGCAAATTATACTTAAAGGGTTGACGGTGGATAGGCAATGGCAAACATTTAAAGATCACATAGATGAACTTCAACAATTGTACATCCCTGTCTGGAGTAAAAATAAAACGGGAAAGGTGGCTCAACCATGGCTAACAAGGGAATTTAAGGATCGTGTTAAATCCAAGGAAGAGGCATATAAATTGGCCAAAAAAAGCAACAAACCTGAGGACTGGGAGAAATTTAGAATTCAGCAGAGGAGGACAAAGGGTTCAATTAAGAGGGGGAAAATAGAGTAGGAGAAGAAGTTTGCCGGGATCATAAAAACTTACTGCAAAAGCTTCTATAGATATGTGAAGAGTAAAAGATTAATGAAGGCAAACGCAAATCCCTTGCAGTCGGATTCAGGTGAATTTAGAATGGAGAACAAAGAAATGGCAGACCAATTGAACAAATACTTTGGTTCTGTCTTCACGAAGGAAGACACAAATAACCTCCCCGAAGTACTAGGGGAGCAAGGGTCTAGCAAGAAGGAGGAACTGAAGGAAATCCTTATTAGTCAGCAAATTGTGTTGGGAAAATTGATGGGATTGAAGGCCGATAAATCCCCAGGACTTGATAGTCTGCATCCCAGAATACTTAAGGAAGTGGCCCTAGAAATAGTGGATGCATTGGTGGTCATTTTCCAACATTCTATAAACTCTGGATCAGTTCCTATGGACTGGAGGGTAGCTAATGTAACCCCACTTTTTAAAAAAGAAGAGAGAAAGAAAACAACGAATTATAGACCGGTCAGCCTGACATTGGTGATGGGGAAAATGTTGGAATTAATTATTAAAGATGTAATAGCTACGCATTTGGAAAGCAGTGACAGGATCGGGCCAATACAGCATGGATTTATGAAAGGGAAATCATGCTTGACAAATCTTCTAGAATTTTTTGAGGATGTAACTAGTAGAGTGGACAAGGGGGAGCCAGTGGATGTGGTGTATTTAGAATTTCAAAAGGCTTTTGACAAGGTCCCACACAAGCGATTGGTGTGCAAAATTAAAGCACATGGTATTGGGGGTAATCTATTGACCTGGATAGAGAACTGGTTGGCAGACAGAAAGCAAAGAGTAGGAATATACGGGTCCTTTTCAGAATAGCAGGCAGTGACTAGTGGGGGGACTGCAAGGTTCAGTACTGGGACCCCAGCTATTTACACTATAAAAGGAGGGAGAGAGAAAACAGCGAAATATAGACTGGGCAGCCTGACATTAGTGATGGGAAAAATGTTGGAATCAATTATTAAAGATATAATACCTACGCATTTGGAAAGCAGTGACAGGATCAGTCCAAGTCAGCATGGATTTACAATATTAATGATTTAGAAAAAGGAAATGAATGTAACATCTCCAAGTTTGCAGATGACACTAAGCTGGGTGGCAGTGTGAGTTGTGAGGAGGATGCTAAGAGGCTGCAGGGTGATTGGACAGGTTAGGTGCGTGGGCAAATACATGGCAGATGTGATATAATGTAGATAAATGTGAGGTTATCCACTTTGGCGGCAAAAACAGGAAGGCAGATTATTATCTGAATGGTGACAGATTAGTAAAAGAGGAGGTGCCAGGAGACCTGGGTGTCATGGTACATCAGTCATTGAAAGTTGGCATACAGGTACTGCAGGCGGTGAAGAAGGCAAATGGCATGTTGGCCTTCATAACGAGAGGATTTGAGTATAGGAGCAGGGAGGTCTTAATGCAGTTGTACAGGGCCTTGGTGAGGCCATACCTTGAATATTATGTACAGTTTTGGTCTCTTAATCTGAGGAAGGACATTCTTGCCATTGAGGGAGTGCAGCAAAGGTTCACCAGACTGATTCCCGGGATGACAGGACTGACATATGAAGAATGACTGGATTGACTAGGCTTATATTCAATGGAATTTAGAAGAATGAGAAGGGAACTCATACAAACGTATAAAATTCTGACGGTATTGGACAGGTTAGATGCAGTGAGATTGTTCCCGATGTTGGAGAAGTCCAGAACCAGGGGTCACAGTCTAAGGATAAGGGGTAAGCCATTTAGGACCAAGATGAGGAGAAACTTCTTCATTCAGAGAGTTGTGAGCATGTGGAATTCTCTACCACAGAAAGTTGTTGAGGCCAGTTTGTTAGATAGATTCAAAAAGGAGTTAGATGTGGCCCTTACGGCTAAAGGGATCAAGGGGTATGGAGAGAAAGCAGGAATGGCGTACTGAAGTGCATGATCAGCCATGATCGTATTGAATTGTGGTGCAGGCTCGAAGGGTTGAATCGCCTACTCCTGCACCTATTTTCTATGTTTCTATGTTTCTATCCCCCTTGCAATAAAGGCCAACTTTCCATTCGCCTTCCTGATTACTTGCTGTACCTGCATTCTAACTTTTTGTGTTTCTTGCACAAGGACCCCCAGGTCCCTCTGTACTGCAGCACTTTGCAATTTTTCTTCATTTAAATTATAATTTGCTTTTCTACTTTTTCTGCCAAAGTGGATAACCTCACATTTTGCCACATTATACTCCATCTACCAAATTTTTGCCCACTCACTTAGCCTGTCTATATCCCTTTGAAGATTTTGTGTGTCCTCCTCACAATTTGCTTTCCCATCCATCTTTGTATCATCAGCAAATATGGTTACTTTACATTCGGTCCCTTCATCCAAGTCATTAATATAGATTGTAAATAGTTGAGGACCCAGCACTGATCCCTGCAGCATCCCACTAGTCACTATTTGCCAACTGGAAAATGATCCATTTATCCCGACTCTCTGTTTTCTGTTAGTTAGTCAATCCTCTATCCATGCTAATATATTACCCCGTACCCCGTGAACTTTTATCTTGTGCAGTAAACTTTTATGTGGCATCTTATCGAATGCCTTCTGGAAATCCAAATGCACCACATCCACTGGTTCCCCCTTATCCATCCTGCTCGTTACACCCTCAAAGAACTCCAGCAATTTTGTCAAACATAATTTCCCTTTCATAAAACCACGCTGACTCTGCTTGATTGAATTATGCTTTTCCAAATGTCCCGCTACTGCTTCCTTAATAATGGACTCCAGCATTTTCCCAACGACTGATGTTAGGCTAACTGGTCTATAGTTTCCTGCTTTCTGTCTGCCTCATTTTTAAAATACGGGCGTTATACTAACGGTTTTCCAATCCGCTGGGACCGCCCCAGAATCCAGGGAATTTTAGTGGATTACAACCAATGCATCTGCCTCTCTCAAGACCCTAGGATGTAAGCCATCAGGTCCAGGGGTCTTGTCTACCTTTAGTCCCATTATTTTACCGAGTACCACTTCATTCATGATAGTGATTGTATTGTTCCTCCCTCCCTATAGCCTCTTGATAAACCACTATTGGAAAGTTTTTAGTGTCTTCTACCGCGAAGATCGATACAAAATAATTGATCAACGTCTCTGCCATTTCACTGTTCTTCATTATTAATTCCACAGTCTCATCCTCTAGGGGACCAACATTTACTTAGCCACTCTTTTCCTTTTTATGTACCTGTAGAAACTCTTACTACGTGTTTTTATATTTCATGCTAGTTTACTTTCATAATCTATCTTCCCGCTCTATCATTTTTTTAGTCTTTTCTTGCTGGCTTTTAAAAGTTTCCCAATCTTCTGGCCTCCTATGACCTTATTTTCAATTTGATACCATCCCTTATTTCCTTAGTTAGCCACGGATGGTTATCCCTTCTCTTACCGCCTTTCCTTCTCATTGGGATATATTTTTGTTGCGAGCTATGAAATATCTCCTTAAATGTCTGCCACTGCTTATAGAAACATAGAAACATAGAAAATAGGTGCAGGAGTAGGCCATTCGGCCCTTCGAGCCAACGCCACCATTCGATGAGTTCATGGCTGAACATGCAACTTCAGTACCCCATTCCTGCTTTCTCGCCATACACCTTGATCCCCCTAATAGTAAGGCTACATCTAACTCCTTTTTGAATATATTTAGTGAATTGGCCTCAACAACTTTCTGTGGCAGAGAATTCCACAGGTTCACCACTCTCTGGGTGAAGAAGTCTCTGTCCCATACTTTAATCTATTTTCCCAGTCCACTTTAGCCAACTCTGCCCTCATACCTTTGTAGTCTCCTTTATTTAAGCTTAGGACATTGGTTTGAGAACCAACTTTTTCACCCTCCAACTGAATTTGAAATTTAACCATGTTCTGGTCACTCATTCCTAGAGGATCCTTTACTCGGAGATCATTTATTAATCCTGTCTCATTACACAGTACCAGATCTAAGATAGCCTGCTCCATGGTAGGTTCCACAATGTACTGTTCAAGGAAACTACCCCGAATACACTCTATGAACTCTTCCTCAAGGTTACCTTGGCTAATTTGCTTTGTCCAATCAACATGAAGGATAAAATCGCCTATGATTATTGCCGTTCTTTTTTTATAAGCCTCCATTATTTCTTGATTTATACTGTGTCCAACCATGTAGCTACTGTTATGGGGAATATAGACTGCGCCCACCAGCGACTTTTTCCCCTTATTATTCCTTATTTCCACCCAAACTGGCTCAACATCTTGATCTTCTGAGCCAATATTGTTTCTCATCAATGAACTGATCTCATCCTTTATTAACAGTGCTACCCCACCTCCTCCTTTCTGTCTGTCCTTCCAAATTGTCAAATACCCCTGAATATTTAGTTCCCAGTCCTGGTCACCTTGCAACCACATCTCTGTAATGGCTATCAGATCATACCCATTTGTATCTATTTGTGCTGTAAACTCATCTATTTTGTTACGAATGCTATATGCATTCAGATAAAGAGATTTTAAATTTGTTTTTTTTACCATTTTTTCCTGCTTTGACCCCACTTTCTGAATCATCTTTATGTTTATATATTCTGTCCCATGCTGTGAGGGTCAGTGTGTGTGTATGGGGGAGTGCCGGGTCCCGGTATTGGTGCATGAGGGAGCGGAGGGTCCCAGTGTGGGTGTGTGAGGGTTGGTGAGCGTGTGTGAACCTTGGTGTGGGTGTGGGTGTGTGCCGGTCAGTGTGGGTGTGTGAGGGAACGGCGGGTCCCGGTATGGGTGTGTGAGGTAGCGGTGAGTCCCAGTGTGGGTGTGTGAGGGTTGGTATGGGTGTGTGGGGGAGCGGAGGGTCAGTGTGGGTGTGTGAGGGACAGCGGGTTCCAGTGTGGATGTGTGAGGGACGGCGGGTCCCAGTGTGGATATGTGAGGGACGGCGGGTACCTCACCGCCTGCCACCTCTGCTGGGGGAGGGGGACCCGAAATCTCCATCCACACTGCAGGGAGGCTAACGGTGATTTCATAAACACCCAGCAACGTTTCCACACATTGAAAAACCATTATTTGCCCGCAGTGTTGCTTCTTCCAATAGCAAAGCAAAACACAAAATGCTGGAAACACTCAGCAGGTCAGGCAGCATCCATGGAGAGAGAAACAGAGTAAACGTTTCAGGTCGATGACCTTTTGTCCAAAGTGGAAAAGTTAGCGATATAACAGGTTTTCAGCAAGAACAGGGGCAGGGTAAGTGGGCAGAGGAGGAAAGAACAAAAGGGAAGTTCTGACGAATGGGATGATTGTACAAAGCAAAAGGAGATGGTAATGGGACAAGTAAAGAAACAAAAGGTGAGTCTAGAAGGGGTGTAAATGGGAATGGCAGAATCATCAACAGTTGTCATCTGAAAAAAATCAAAGTGGGCCAAACTGGGCTCTTTTGCACCTCCCGTTAGTGCCTCCGGGGGAGGGAGCGGGGGCGCTAACAGGGCACAAATTGGTTTGCGGCAAGATCAGAGACTCCTGCTAAATTCGGCAGGAGTTTTTCGACGGCATATGGTGTTGCACCCCGAACTCCTTTGACCGGAGATGGTGACATCATCGCCGTGTGCATCGTCCCCTCGCATCCCGAATCCAAAATTGCGTTCCACCCCCTGCAGCATCACCGGGTGAAAACACCGGCAGCTGCAGGATACGTCCATCGGGAGGCCAGGCGTTTCAGGGGCGATAGTTCAAGGCGAGGTGTCCGAGGTAAGAAAAAGATAAACTTACCTTCTCTCTTGCAGGTTTTTTCACGGGATCCTGCCTGAGATTGATCAGCCCGGCACTCTGTTTGAGTGAGAGAGAGAGGAAGAGAAAGGGGGAGAGATAGATTCTAGAACGGTTCCCATGGATTGGAAGGTAGCAAAAGTAATCCCACTATTTAAGGAAGGAGGGAAAGAAAACAGGGAACTACAGACCAGTTAACCTGACATCAGTAGTAAGGAAAATGCTAGAATCTATTATTAAGGACATGGTAACAGGGCACTTAGAAAATAATAATAAGATTTGGCAGAGTCAACACGGATTTGTGAAAAGGAAATCATGTTTGACAAATCTGTTCTAAGTAGCAGAAAAGATAAGGGGGAATCAGTGAATGTATTGTATTTGGATTTTCAGAAGGCATTCGATAAGGTGCCACACGAGGCTATTAAACAAAATAAGGGCTCATGGGATTGGGGGTAATATACTAGCATTGATCGTTGTTGAAGAGGAGGCACCCGATCACCGCTGGAGGGGCCCGATCGCCTGGTCGGAGGCTCACCTGGTTCACCGGGCATCATCGAGGATCGTCATTCCTTGTAGTCGTGGAGGAGAGGCCCAGCTGCCGCCATTGGAGGGGGCCCGATCGCCGCTGGAGGAGGTCCGATCGTGGTTGGAGTGGTCGGAGGCTCACCTGGCTCTCCGGGCGTTGCCGAGGATCGAGGATCGGGTGGGTCACCTGAGTCGACGGCGAAGAAAGAGGTCCAGGTCCAGGTCGCCGTTGCAGGAGGCTTGGTCACTGGTAGTCCGATCGTCATCGCCGGTGAGAGATGTGGATGTCTGGAGGGGAGGTTCATGTCCGAATTTGTGGGATTTGTAGGATTAGGGTTCAAAGTAAAGTATTAAGAAAATTGACCCCCTATTAGTGTCTATTAGGGCTAGGGAAATTTAGACAGTGGGAGGGGGGAGGTTGAGGGTGAAAAGTTTTCCGATGGCGGGAGATGACAAGGGTAAAGTTGTTTTGGTAGGGGAGCTCCCTAGGGAGCTGCCACCCCGGGTCCATCAACAACAACAACGATCGGGCCATTCCCAACAACAACAGGGCCCCCTCCAGCGGCGATCAGGCCTCCTCCAGTGATGGCGACTGGGCCTCTCCTCCTCAACGGCGATTGGGCTTCTCCTTCCGTGCTGATGACCTGGCTCTTCTCCCACAGTACGTGGTGAGTACCATGGCTGTGACCACCCTGACCTGACACACTGAACTCCAGAGGACCTAATGCCTGCCCCCAACCAAACAGCAGGCCACCTACCATCAAGGACGCTACTCAGTGCCAAGCTTGCGGCCAACACCTCGCCGTAGGCAACTAGGCTCACGCAGCAGTGCCTGGTCTCCAGTTGTCTTGGACCTCCTTGCCACTGGACCAAGACCTTGCTCAGCTAAGCCCCTGTGGTTGCCGGTGTGCAACGACCACCCCACGTTAAAAGAACTCACGCACAGGCATCTTCCACTCATCTAATATGAAGTTCGGGACCTGGAACGTCAGGATCCTAATGGACAACTCCAACCGCAATAGGCCGGAACGCCGCACTGCCATAGTTGCCCGGGAACTTAGACGCTTTGACGTCGACATCACTGCCCAAAGCGAGACCCAGCGGGCAGGGGAAGGCCAGCTCAAGGAACATGGTGGAGGTTATACCTTTTTCTGGAAAGGAAAACCAGAGGAAGAACTCCGCCTTCATGGAGTCGACTTCGCCGTCAAAAATGAACTGGTCGGCCGCCTCAAAGACTCCCCCTGCGGGGTTAACGAACGCCTCATGACCCTTTGCCTTACCCTATCCCGGAACCAATGCGCCACAGTCATCAGTGCGTACACTCCAACACTCGATGCAATAGATGAGGCTAAAGAGGGTTTTTATTCCAACCTCGAGACATCCCTGTCCCGCGTCCCCACAGGCATCAAATTGATCCTCCTAGGAGATTTTAATGCCAGGGTCGGCAAAGACACAGCCCTCTGGGGAGGTGTGATTGGCAGAGAGAGGGTAGGGAAATCCAACTCCAATGGCACCATACTCCTTACAAAATGTCTAGAACTTGAACTCCTCATCACCAACACCCTGTTCTGCCAGAGGGACAAATACAAGGCAACACCCTCGCTCCAAACACTGGCACCTGCTGGACTATGTCATTGTCTGAGCCAGGGATCGCAAGAATGTGTGCATCACCCACGCCATGACAGGAGCTGACGACTGCTGGACGGACCATCGCCTAATCCGATCCATCATCAATATTAACATAGCCCCAAAGCAGAGAGGACAGCAGAAGCAGTGCCGTAAAAAAGTCAATGCCGGGGCACTTAAAGACCAAGCTAAGAGAGCCCTATACAGCCAGCGCCTCACAGCCATTCTGGCGTGCCTTGATGACCCTGAGATGCTCAATGCCACAGCGCTTGATCTGCCCTCCAGGCCTCCATAACCAGTGCCTGTGAAGAGACACTTGGTTACTCAACCAGAAAATACCAGGACTGGTTTGATGAAAATGATCAGGAGCTCCAAGAACTAATAGATCGTAACCGCAGAGCATTTCTGAGCCTCAAGCAACAACCCAACTCGGGAGCTGCAAAGCAACGTTACAGATGGTTCAAGGCTGAGGTCCAACAAAAAACCCGGGACTTAAAGAACTGGTGGTGGATGGAGAAAGCACAGAAGATACAACAACTGGCTAACAGCCACGATATGCGAGGATTCTTCATTGCAGTCAAGGCCACCTACGGTTCAAACTCCTAAGGCTCCACCCCACTCCTGGCCAAGAACAGGGAAACACTCATCAAGGACACTGAGGCTGTCAGGGCCCGCTGGAAGGAGCACTTTGAAGATATCCTGAATCGAGACTCTGCCTTTGAATCGAGAGTTCTCAACTCCATCCCGCAGCATGTGACCCACCACCACCTCAGTGAAACACCAACACTGCACGAGGTAGGCAAAGCCATAAAACAGCTCAAGATTAACAAGGCTATGAGTGTGGATGGAATTCCTGCTGAGGCACTAAATATGGCGGAGAGGCACTATTGGCGCGGATACATGACCTCATCTCTCTCATTTGGAGGGAGGAGAGCATGCCGGGAGATCTCAGAGATGCAGTGATCGTGTCCATTTTTAAAAAGGGAAACAAATCCGACTGCGGCAACTACAGGGGAATCTCCCTGCTATCAACCACTAGGAAGGTTGTCGCTAGAGTTCTCCTCAACCGTCTTCTCCCTGTGGCCGAGGAGCTCCTCCCGGAGTCGCAGTGCGGATTTTGTCCCCTACGGGGAACAACGGACATGATCTTTGCAGCATGACAACTGCAGGAAAGGTCCAGGGAGCAGCGCCAGCCCTTATACATTGCCTTTTTCGATCTCACAAAGGCCTTTGACATTGTCGACCGTGAGTTTATGGCGCATCCTCCTCCGTTTTGGATGACCCCGAAAGTTTGTCAACATCCTTCGCCTGCTCCACGACGACATGCAGGCCGTGATCCTTACCAGCGGTGCATTACAGACCCATTTCACATCCGGACCGGGGTCAAACAGGGCTGCATCATTGCTCCAACCCTCTTTTCAATCTTCCTCGTGGCCATGCTCCACCTCACTGTCGACAAGCTCCCCGCTGGAGTGGAACTAAACTACACAACCAGTGGGAAGCTGTTTAACCTACGCCACCTCCAGGCCAGGTCCAAGTTCACACAAACTTCTGTTGTTGAACTGCAGTATGCGGACGATGCCTGTGTCTGCGCACACTCTGAGGCTGAACTGCAGATTACAGTTGATGTATTCACTGAGGCATATGAAAGCATGGGCCTTACGCTTAACATCCGTAAGACAAAGGTCTTTCACCAGCCGGCCCTTGCCGCACAGCACTGCCCCCCAGTCATCAAGATTCACAGCGGGCCCTTGAAAACGTGGACCACTTCCCATATCTCGGGAGCCTCTTGTCAACAAAGGCAGAGACTGATGCGGAGAGTCAACATTGCCTTCAGTGCACCAGTGCAGCCTTCGGCCGCCTGAGGAAACGAGTGTTCGAAGACCAGGCCCTCAAGCCTACCATCAAGCTCAAGGTCTACAGGGCTACAGTAATACCCGCCCTCCTGTATGGATTAGAGGCATGGACGATGTACAGAAGACTTTTCAAGTCGCTGGAGATATATCACCAACAATATCTCTACAAGATCCTGCAAATCCCCTGGGAGGACAGACGCACCAACATCAGTGTCCTCGCCCAGGCTAACATCCCCAGCATTGAAGCACTAACCACACTCGATCAGCTTCGCTGGACGGGCCACTTAGTTTGCATGCCAGACACGAGACTCCCTAAGTAATTGCTCTATGCGGAGCTCCTTCATGGCAACCGAGCCAAAGGTGGGCAGCAGAAACATTACAAGGACACCCTCAAAGCCTCCCTGGTGAAGTGCGACATCACCACTGACACCTGGGAGACCCTGGCCAAAGACCGCCCTAGGTGGAGAAAGTGCATTCGGGAGGGCATTGAGCTCTTCGAATCTTAACGCTGCGAGCGTGAAGAGGTCAGGCGCAGGCAGCAGAAGGAGCATGCGGCAAATCATTCTCACCCCCCCTTTCCCCTGTCGAATATCTATCCCACCTGTGACAGGGTCTGTGGATCTCATGTTGGACTGTTCAGCCACCAAAGAACTCACTTTAGTAGTGGAAGCAAGTCTTCCTCGATTCCGAGGGACTGCCTATGATGACTAGCATGGATTGAGGATTGGTTAACGGACAGAAAACAGAGAGAAGATATAAACGGGTCATTTTTGGATTGGCAGGCTGTAACTAGTGGGATGCCGCAAGAATCGGTGCTTGGGCTTCCATTCAAGATCTTCCTCGCTGCAATGCTCCACCTCACACTCAACCAGCTCTCCTCTGGAGTGGAACTAAACTACAGAACCAGTGGGAACCTGTTCAACCTTCGACGTCTCAAGGCCAGATCCACGACTGTCCCAACCTCTGTCGTCGAACTACAATATGCGGACGACGCTTGCATCTGCGCACATTCAGAGACTGAACTTCAAGTCATAGTCAACATCTTCGCCGAGGTGTACTAAAGCATGGGCCTTACACTAAACATCCATAAGACAAAAGTCCTCCACCAAACTGACCCCACCACACAGCACTGCCTCCCAGTCATCAAGATCCACGGTGCTGCCCTGGACAACGTGATCATTTTCCATACCTCGGGAGCCTATTATCAACAAAGGCAGACATCGATGACAAGGTTCAACACCACCTCCAGTGCACCAACGCAGCCTTTAGCCGCTTGAGGAAAAGAGTGTTCGAAGATCAGGCCCTCAAATCTGCCACCAAGCTCATGGTCTACAGGGCTGTAGTGATACCCACCCTCCTGTATGGCTCAGAGATGTGGACCATATACAGTAGACACCTTAAATCGTTGGAGAAATACCACCAACGATGTCTCCGCAAGATCCGGCAAATCCCCTGGGAGGACAGACGCACCAACGTTAGCATCCTCGATCAGGCCAACATCCCCAGCATTGAAACACTGACTACACTCAACCAGCTCCATTGGACGGGTCACATTGTTCGCATGCCTGACACAAGACTCCCAAAGCAAGCGCTCTACTCGGAACTCCTACATGATAAGCAAACCGAAGGTGGGCAGAGGAAACGTTTCAAGGACACCCTCAAAGCTTGATAAAATGCAACATCCCTACCGACACCTGGGAGTCCCTGGCCAAAGACCGCCCTAGGTGGAGGAGGTGCACCCGGGAGGGCGCTGAACACCTCGAATCTCGTCGCTGAGAGCATGCAGAAAAAAGGCGCAGGCAGCGGAAGGAGCGTGCGGCAAACCAGTCCCACCCACCCTTTCCTTCAACGACTGTCTGTCCCACCTGTGACAGGAACTGTGCTTCCCGTATTGGACTGTTCAGTCACCTAAGAACTCACTTTTAGAGTGGAAGCAAGTCTTCCTCGA
The DNA here is from genome assembly GCF_044704955.1 of Pristiophorus japonicus. Taxonomy (NCBI): domain Eukaryota; kingdom Metazoa; phylum Chordata; class Chondrichthyes; family Pristiophoridae; genus Pristiophorus; species Pristiophorus japonicus. Next base: position 259,792,554 of record NC_091978.1, on the reverse strand, counting down.
TTTTGAGGGACTGCCAATGATTGATGATTGATTCACAATATATATCAATGATTTGGAAGAGGGGCCAAATATAATATATCCAAGTTTGATGATGATACAAATCTAAATGGCAATGCAAGTTGTGAGGTGGATGCAAAGAGGCTACGTGAGTGGGTATGAACATGGCAAATGGAATATAATGTGGAGAAATGTGAAGTTATACAATTTGGTTGGAAAAATAGAAAAGCATAGTATTTTTTAAATGGTGAGAGATTGGGAAATGTTGGTGTTCGAAGAGACCTGGGTGTCCTTGTACATGAATCAATGAAGGTTAACATGCAGGTACAGCAAGCAAGTAAGAAAGCAAATGGTATATTGGCCTTTATTACAAGAGGATTTGAGTATAAGAGTAAAGACATCTTACTCCAATTGTATAGGACCATGGTGAGACCACACCTGGAGTATTGTGTACAGTTCTGGTTTCCTTACCTAAGCAAGGATATACTTGCCATAGAGGGGCCAGAATCTTCCAAGTCCTGCAAGTACGGGTTTGGAGGCGGGCCCACTGTCAAAATGGTCCTGATTGACAGTGAGGCAGAAGTCTACTCTGAACCCGCTTCCGTGTCAGTTTCTCAACTGTCGGGCCTGCATGCGGATTGCTGGCCTGACAGTAAGCGGTGGGCCAGTCAATTAACATGCTTAAGAGATCACTTAAAGGTATTTAAAAGGATTTTATCCAGGCATTTACCATCTTACCAAGTTTTTAATGAGGTCCCTCGGGTTTCACGCCAGGTAAGTGTGTCGAGTTCTCAGTGACTCTCCATTGCTTTGGTTAGTTGCCAACTGCAGAAGTGGTATAAAAGTTACCATTTCACAACTGTTCACTTTCCAATGTCAGAAGCTGAAGCCTTCAGGATTTGGCAGAAACCTTTGAGCTGTATGCAGTTTGAAAGTGTTTGCAGTGAACTCTCTATTCACTGTTGCCTCCTTGGAGCAAACTCTCTCACCATTGATAGATCGCTTCTGCCATCTCAACCTCACCTGCCATCTATTCCAGCAGCATCGGTACCCTTGAAAAAAATCTCACCTTGGTCCTCAGAATCCCACCACGATCAGCCCCAACGGCAACATCACTAAAATACATCAGCATCACCAACAACAACACCAACTTTCTCCGTAATCACCTGATGCTGCACAGGGCCCAACCACATTGCTGCCCGGGAGGCCAGGGATGGCCTCACCATGGCCACATTTACTTCACTTGATTCTGTACACCCTGCCTGCCACATGATGTGCCAGTTTGGCACCACCCTACACCAACACCATAAAACATCCCTGCAATGCCCAAGCCATTCATTTCATACTCATCACCATTGTGCAGGGTACCCTTATGTCTGACCATTCACTACAACTCACTAAGCCACTTCCAAAGGTGCACACAAATTTGTCCAAGAAAACAAAGTGTTCAAAATAAAGGTTTCAATGTTTGACAACACATCAGCAGAAATTCTACATGAACATTGTCTAAAACAGCCAAGCGCCTACCTTTATGTGTTGTTAGTTGGTATGATTAGACAAGGATGAGGGTGAATGTGAGGGTGGCTAGTGAGATTGGGAAGTGATAATGTAGATCGAGACAGAGGGGGATGAGTGGAGGTGCAAGGTCAGTTGGTGTAAGGAGAGAATCATAGAAAATTATGACACAGAAGGAGGTCATTCGGCCTATTGTGTCCATGCCGGTCAAAAAATAGCTACCTAGCCTAATCCCACCTTCCAGCACTAGATCCGTAGTTCTATAGGTCACAACTCTTTAAGTGCACATCCAAGTACTTTTTAAATGTGGTGAGGGTTTCTGCCTCTACCACCCTTTCAGGCCCTGCGGTCCAGACCCCCACCATCCTCTGCGTGTTTTTTTTTTCTCATCTCCCCTCTACCAATTACTTTAAATCTATGCCCCTGGTTATTGACCACTCTGCTAAGGGAAATAAATCCTTCTTATCCACTCTATCTAGGCCACTCATAATTTTATATACCTCAATTAAATCTCCACTCAGCCTCCTCTGTTCCAAAGAAAACAACCCCAGCCTATCCAATCTTTCTTTACAGCTAAAATTTTCCAGTCCTGGTAACATCCGTGTAAATCTCCTCTGCACCCTCTCTAGTGCAATCACATCTTTCCTGTAATGTGGTGACCAGAACTGCATACAGTACTCTAGCTGTGGCCAAACTAATGTTGTATACAGTTCTAGCATAACTTCCCTGCTCTTATATTCTATGCCTCAGCGAATAAAGGAAAGCATTTTGTATGCCTTTTTAACTACCTTAACAACCTGATCTGCTGCCTTTAAGGATCTGTAGACATACACTCTAAGGTCCCTCTACACTTTTCAGTGTCATACCATTTAATGTGTATTCCCTTGCCTTGTTGCACCTCCCCAAATACATTACCTCTACAGATTGAATTTCATTTTCCACTTTTCTGTCCGACTGACTAGTCCATCATATCTTCCTGCAGTCTTGAGCTTTCCGCTTCACTGTCAACCACATGGTCAATTTTTGTATCATCTGCAAATTTCTTTATCATGCCTCCTACATTTAATTCTAAATCATTAATATATACTACAAAAAGCAAGGGACTCAGCACTGAGCCATGTGGAATCCACTGGAAACAGCCTTCCATAAAATACCTGTCAACCATTATCCTTAGCTTCCTGCCACTGAGCTCATTTTGGATCCAATTTGCCACTCTCCCTTGGATCCCATGGGCTTTTACTTTTTTGATCAGCCTGCCATGTGGGACCTTGTCAAAAATGTTGCTACATCCTCCGCATCCATACATAGGTTACCATTTTGGTCCCTAATAGGTCCTACTCTTTCCTTAGTTATCCTCTAGCTCTTTATGCAATTATAAAATATTTTTGGGTTTTCCTTGATTTTACTCGGCAGTACTTTTTCATGCCCTCTCTTTGCTTTCCTAATTTCCTTTTTAATTTCATCCCTACACTTTCTATACACTTCTAGGCTTTCTGCGGTATTGAGCTCTCGATGTCGGATATAAGCATCCTTTTTTGGCCTTATCTTAACCTCTAAATTTGGCAGTTCCACCTTTTTTCTTTGTGGGAACATGTTTACCCAGAACCCCTTTTATTTCCCTCTTGAATGCCTCCCACTGCTCTGACACTGATTTACCTTCAAGTAGCTGTTTCCATCCAGGCTGTGCAGGAGTAGGGCAGGAAGGCAGAGTGATGGGGATGTGATGAGTGGCACAGTAGGATGAGGTTGAGTGTGGCCTTGCAGTAACGTTTCGTGATCTACTGAGATAATTGAAATGTTTACCCCACTGAAGCCAGGTCCTTCTGACGACATCCCTGCTTGTGCCCTCCTGTGCAATGTGCAACCATTAGGTTGCTTTGGCAAATATCCAGTAATGGCTTGGAAGGATTCCAATGACATAAAAATTTAAAGTTGTGGTCACCTTAGCAGCCACCTTACAGTTTACTGGAAGTCGGTCTAGAGGACAGATCATAAGTTTAGTGACCGCCTTCAAGGTGAGGTGTAGAGGACAAAGTCAGTTTTTTACTCATGTACCCAGGTAGTTATGTCTATTTCTTAACACATAGCTCTTAGACCAAGGGCAAATTGATGCATTTGTAATTGCACATGCCTTTCTCATCTCCATAGAAACTGCTCTTCCTCACACAAATCTAGGAGTGCCACTGGAATTCCCAAGGAATTCCCACACTGACCATTTTGCCTTTGGAAGTAAAAACAAGACTGTTATAGAAAAAGTAATGGGTGGGGTAAAAGGTGTACAATGCAATAAAATCAGGTCTGAACAAATGCAATACTCTCAGGCCTAGATATTGGATTAGGCCCAAAAACAAGCGGCATCATGGGCCAGTGCAATTTGCTTGCGCCCGTTCAAAGTGGTGCAGACAGCATGCAAAATATGTGCTGCCTGCTTATTTTAATGATTGGATCACTGATCTCAGCACTAAATGCGCTGCTGATTGCCTTAGTGCTCAACAGGGGTGGGGGAGGGGGGCAGCAATATCAGGTGCAGTCTAATGGCCAATAACGTTTGGCCGAGGCTCTTTGCACTACTGAAAAGGGAGGTTCTTTGTTGCAGAAGCATCTCATTCTCATTGTAGATTAAGATATGGTACCCCAACCAAGGGAGCGCGCACGAAGGTTTTCGGATGCTGCACTGGAGGCCCTGGTCGTGTCATGTTCCTGCAGGATGGCAGGAGGCCATCCAAAGACACGAGCAGAAGGCTGTGGGAGGAAATAGCTGACTTCATCATGGCCACCAGTGTAGTCCCTGCCTGGATCTGCCTGCCTCCCTCCCTCATTCTCCTTCTGAGGTGGTCCCACAATTCTGGTTGGCAAGGGCTATGCCTTCACAATGGCCAAGTTGTGGAGCATGCAGCAGACCACCATGAAATGGGTGACCTACTTCGGCGAGTACTGCAGGGTTCCTCCCGAGTGATCAAGGTCACAGGACCATTGCTTGAGCACCTTGATGGTCTGCTCAATGATGTTCCTGGTGTCGGGCTGACACTATATGAGTGCTGGGCACAAGTGTTGGCTTAGCCAGTCACGTGATGTTCACAAGACTCTATAAAACCACAGCCAGTTGGATTTGGGGGATCCACAATGAGGCATGTGGTTGGGAGCCAGGTGAATGAACTGGTAATGAGTAGTGTGATTGTTGAACCTTTTGCTAATAAATCAAGCTCGTTCTAAATAGCAATGTGTTGCTATGCATTCTTAAGCAAAGAACCCTTCAAGCAAATACATTACAGGGTTGCAGAGGGGAGTCATCAGCCAGGTGCAGAGTAGGTAGCCCTTGGCTCCAAGCTGCCACCCTTGGGTTTGATGTTGTGGCTGGAAGATTTCTGGCACACAGGACTGGTGCTGAATGAAGGCATCTTGACTGCTGTCAGGATAGCAGGCATTGACCATCATGATGTGCAGGAGGTGGTCGCACAACAACTGCACATTAAGTGAGTGGTAGCCTTTGTGGTTATGGAACAGCTCACAATTGGTATACGATGCCCGCAAAGCCATGTGTATGCAGTCGATGGCACCCTGTACCATGGGGAAGCCCACTATCCTGGCAAAGCCACATCCTTTAAAGGTGCTCTCAGGGCGATGTGCGTACAGTCTATTGCTCCCTGCAACTTGGGAAAAATTGGTTTTCACGAGAAACCGAGAGTCCTCTCGGTCTGTGCTTTCCTGGTCATAGGGAAGCTTATAAAGTCCGTCCTGCGTGTGTAAAGGGCTTTAGTCACCTATCGAATGGAGCAATGTGTGGCGTGCTGAGAGATAGTGCAAATGTTACCAACTGAGGCCTGAAAGAAGCCCGATGCGTCGAAGGAAAGTGCCGCAGTAACCTTAACCTCAACGGGCAGTGCGGTCCTGATGGTGCTGGTAGGCTGTAGATCTCCCTTGATGAGCTTGTATGTTTCAGTGATGATCTCCTAAGGCACGTGTTATCGGACAAGTTCAGGTATGATCGCTTTTCCCTGTAACTGCGTCGGGTGTAAGGGTGTAAGTGGTGAACCTGTGGAATTCTCTACCACAGAAAGTAGTTGAGGCCAATTCACTAAATATATTCAAAAGGGAGTTAGATGAAGTCCTTACTACTCGGGGGATCAAGGGGTATGGCGAGAAAGCAGGAAGGGGGTACTAAAGTTTCATGTTCAGCCATGAACTCATTGAATGGCGGTGCAGGCTAGAAGGGCTGAATGGCCTGCTCCTGCACCTATTTTCTATGTTTCTATGTTTCTATGTCTCCTCCTCCGCAGCTGTCTGCCTTCTTCAATATACCTTCTCCCATCTTCAGTCTGCAGCATGTGATTAGTGACCATGTAGAGAAGTTCCAGACCCCATCACTATTGCTATAAATGTCCTCAATAAATAGAAATGTGAGCAGATGATTGCCAAAGAGTCAATAAGGCCCTTAAAATAACTCACAAATTAATTCTCCTCATAAGCCCCTTCTTCAAGCAGCCTCTCACTTCCTCCGACGTTCAAATTGGCATCCGTTGTGCCGAGTCCTGCCAAACAGTGCCAGTCGGGTGCAGCTTTTCTCCAGCGATCTCCAGCAATCTTCTCGGTGAGCGATCAGCCCGGCGATGTGTGGGCGATGTGGCGAAAGTTGCAGTGGGCGACCACCTTGGCGATGTCAAAAGCTTGTGTGCCGAAAGTTGGGCCGGCGATCTTTGGGCGATGTAACGGCCCAACTTTCCAATTTTAAATGTGAAATGGGTGGTAGCCTGCCTATTTGGGCGATAGATGGGTGATAGACCAGTGATCATCAGGGGAAAGTCTAGCCCAATATAAATGCAAGTCTTTCTTTCTTTCTTTCTTATTCTGCTTGAAAAGTCTGTACTCTCTTCTTTTTTTCCTCCAAATAAAAAGAGCAAATTAATGAAATATTCCCAGGGGAACCCACTGTGACCTCTTTAAGATAGGTCAAAGTGAGAAATGGAATCACAGAGCAGAAAGAAAAAGTTGGATCGCAAATTTAAAGCTTTGCAGGAAGCATTTCAAACGTTTAGGAAGGGGAAGTTATGTTTGACAAATTTGCTGGAATTCTTTGAGGATGTAATGAACAGGGTGGATAAAGGGGAACCAGTGGATGTGGTGTATTTGGACTTCCAGAAGGCATTTGACAAGGTGCCACATAAAAGGTTACTGCACAAGATAAAAGTTCACGGAGTTGAGGGTAATATATTAGCATGGATAGAGGATTGGCTAACTAACAGAAAACTGAGAGTCGGGATAAATGATTCATTTTCTGGTTGGCGATCAGTAACTAATGGGGTGCCGCAGGGATCAGTGCAGGGACCCCAACTATTTACAATCTATATTAACGACTTGGAAGAAGGGACTGAGTGTAACATAGCTAAGTTTGCTGACGATACAAAGATGGGAGGAAAAGCAATGTGTGAAGAGGACACAATAAATCTGCAAAAGGACATAGACAGACTAAGTGAGTGGGCAAAAATTTGGCAGATGGAGTATAATGTTGGAAAGTGTGAGGTCATGTACTTTGGCAGAAAAAAAAATCAAAGAGCAAGTTATTATTTAAATGGAGAAAGATTGCAAAGTGCTGCAGTACAGCAGGACCTGGGGGTACTTGTGCATGAAACACAAAAGGATAGTATGCAGGTACAGTAAGTGATCAGTAAGGCCAATGGAATCTTGGCCTTTATTGCAAAGGGGGTAGGGTATAAAGGCAGGGATGTCTTGCTACAGTTATACAGGGTATTGTTGAGGCCACACCTGGAATACTGCGTGCAGTTTTGGTTTCCATATTTACGAAAGGATATACTTGCTTTGGAGACAGTTCAGAGAAGTTTCGCTAGGTTGATTCTGGAGATGAGGGGGTTGATTTAATAGGAAAGGTTGAGGAGGTTGGGCCTCTACTCATTGGAATTCAGGAGAATGAGAGGTGATCTTATCGAAATGCATAAGATTATGAGGGCAGCTTAACAAGGTGGATGCAGAGAGGATGTTTCCACTGATAGGGGAGACTGGAACTAGAGGGCATAATCTTAGAATAAGTGGCCGCCCATTTAAAAATGAGATGAGGAGAAATTTCTTCTCTCAAAGGGTTGTAAATTCGTGGAATTCGCTGCCTCAGAGAGCTGTGGAAGCTGGGTCATTGAATAAATTTAAGACAGAAATAGACAGTTTCTTAAACGATAAGGGGATAAGGGGTTATGGGGAGCGGACAGTGAAGTGGAGCTGAGTCCATGATCGGATCAGCCATGATCGTATTAAATGGCGGAGCAGACTTGAGGGGCCATATGGCCTACTCCTGCTCCTATTTCTTACGTTCTTATGTCCTTTAAATGTACATTCACCTTTTTTTATATGGCCATTCAGTCATCTCATACGCTGGAACTGTGGAAACTGGTGTGGAGACTCGATAGCCCCCCAGACAAACACCAAAATAAGCACCAACCTATTTCAGCTGAGCACTTCTGCTGCCACAAGCCCCACTCACCAGAAAATGCATCCGAAAGAAACCTGGCACATTTGCAGTTGGACAAGACTTCTCCTCAGTTCCCACATCTGGCTGTCCCATTTGCTGGATAGTGCCAAGTGGAAAATCTAACCTAGTGGAAAAAAAGTGGTGAAGCACAGCCCATTGTTGCTGACAAAGACATCAGGCAGGCCGTGCATGGCAAACATGGTTCGTAGGCTTTCGATGGTGGCAGTCGATGTGCTGATAGACATTATTACACACTCAATCCATTTTGAATAAGCATCCACAACAGCCAAAAACATTTTGCCTAGAAACGGGCCAGCGAAGTCAACATGGATCCTAGACTATTGTTTGGAGGGCCGTGACCACAAACTTAGCGGTGCCTCTCTGGGTGCATTGCTCAGTTGAGAGCAAGTGTTGCATTGGCGCATGCAAGACTCCAAATCTGAGTCGATGCCAGGCCACCACACATGGGATCTGGCTATAGCTTTCATCATTACTATGCCTGGGTGGGAACTGTGTAGGTTGCATATGAACATTTCCCTGCCTTTCTTGGGGAAAACCACGCGATTACCACACAAAAGATAATCCGCCTGTTTGGACATTTTGTCTTTGCGTCGCTGGAACGGCTTGATCTCTTCATGCATCTCCGCTGGGACACTGGACCTGCTCCCGTGGAGGACACAGTTTTTTACAAGTGACAGTAAAGGATCCTGGCTCGTCCAGGTCCTGATCTGGTGGGCCGTAACGGGTGACTTTTCGTTTTCAAATGCATCCATCACCAAGAGCAAGACTGCAGGCTGTGCCATTTCTACCCCAGTAGTGGGCAATGGTAGCTTTCTGAGAGCATCAGTGCAGTTCTCTATGCCTGGCCTGTGGCGAATTACATAGTTACATGCAGACAGCGTGAGCGCCCATCCTTGGATGCGAGCAGGTGCATTGGTATTAATACCTTTGCTCTCTGAGAACAGCGATATGAGCAGCTTATGATCAGTTTCTAACTCGAACTTAAGCCCAAACTGATACTTGTTATATATGTGGACTTGTATTTACTCTGTACAGCCACCAGAGGGCTCATCCCCTGGAGTCCCAAGGGATCCCATAATCCCTTGGGAGCACAGGTATTTAAGAGGGCTTCACAGGTTTGGAGAGGTACTCTGGAGACCTACAATAAAAGACTAAAGTCACACTTTACTTTGAGCTCACAGTGTTCAGCCTGACTCTTTCTCCATACACAACAACTGGTGATGAGATACAGATAGCGAACCCAAAGATGCAGAGAACAGTGGGCTTCCTGGAGAAATTTTAGGAGGGAGATGATTGGGAAACTTTTGTGGAGCAACTCGACCAATACTTCATGGTCAATGAGCTAGATGGGGACGAGAACGCTGACAAACGAAGGGCGATCCTCCTCACTGTCTGTGCGGCACCAACGTATGGCCTCATGAAGAATCTGCTCACTCCAGCGAAACCCACAGAGAAATCGTATGACGATTTGTGCACACTGGTCCGAGAGCATTTGAACCCGAAGGAAAGAGTTCTGATGGCGAGGTACCAGTTCTACACCTACAAAAAGTTTGAAGGCCAGGAAGTGCCGAGTTATGTCGCCGAGCTAATACGCCTTGCAGGACATTGCGAATTTGAAGGACATTTGGAGCACATGCTCAGAGACTTTTTCGTACTTGGCATTGGCCACGAAACCATACTTTGCAAACTTTTGACTGTAGAGACCCCAATCTTGAGTAAGGCCATAGCGATAGCCCAGGCATTCATTGCCACCAGTGACAATACGAAGCAAATCTCTCAGCACACAAGTGCTGCTACAAGTACTGTGAACAAAGTGATGTTGTTTTCGAATTGTAACGTACAGGGCAGGTCACATATATCTGCAGCTGCACATCCACAGATGACACAGAGTCCACCATCAAGGGTGATGAATGCAAGGCCATTAACACCTTGTTGGTGCAGCGGGGGTGAGCATTGTTTCCATTCATGCCGATTCAAAGAGTACATTTGCAAGGGCTGTGGAACAATGGAACACCTCCAACGAGTGTGCAGGCAAGCTGCTAAGCCTGTTAAACCTGCAAACCACCAAGTTGCAGAAGAGGACAGATCCACGGAGGATCACGACGAACCAGAGCCTCAGATCGAGGAGACAGAGGGACACGGGGTGCACACATTCACCACGAATTGTCCCCTGATAATGCTGAATGTTGAACTAAATGGACTCCAGGTGTCAATGGAGCTGGACACGAGCGCGAGCCAGTCCATCATGGGCAAAAAGACTTTCGAAAGGTTGTGGTGCAACAAGGCCTCAAGGCCAGTCTTAACTCCAGTTCGCAAGAAACTAAGAACTTATACGAAAGAACTGATTCCTGTAATCAGCAGTGCAACCGTAAAGGTCTCCTATGATGGAGCGGTGCACAAGCTACCACTCTGGGTGGTACCGGGCGATGGTCCCACGCTGCTCGGCAGAATCTGGCAGGGAAGAGCTCCGAGCGCTATCGCCCGCTGACGACATTTCGTGTGCCCCGGTCTTAAACAAATTTCCTTCGCTGTTTGAACCAGGCATCGTGAAATTCCAAGAAGCAAAAGTGCAGATCCACCTAATTCCGGGGACGCGACCCATCCATCACAAGGCGAGAGCAGTACCGTACATGATGAGAGAAAGGGTAGAGATCGAGCTAGACCGGCTGCAAAGAGAGGGCATCATTTCACCGATCGAGTTCAGCGAGTCCAATTGTCCCAGTCCTCAAGGGAGACGGCACCGTCAGAATCTGTGGCGATTACAAAGTAACTATCAATCGTTTCTCCCTGCAGGACCACTACCCACTACCAAAAGCCGACAACCTCTTTGCAACGCTGGCGGGAGGAAAGACAGTCACGAAGCTGGATCTGACTTCAGCCTACATGACGCAGAAACTGGAGGAATCATCGAAGGCTCTCACCTGCATCAACATGCACAAGGGCCTTTTTGTTTATAACAGATGCCTGTTTGGAATCCAATCAGTGGCGACGATATTCCAGAGAAACATGGAAAGTTTACTGAAGTTGATCCCGCACACCGTGCTCTTCCAGTACGACATCTTGGTCACAGGTCGGAACACAGTCAAGCACCTGCAGAACCTGGAGGAGGTTCTTAGTCGACTCACCCGCGTGGGGCTCAGGTTAAAACACTCGAAGTGCATTTTCCTGGCGCCTGAAGTGGAGTTCTTGGGAAGGAGAATTGCGGCTGACGGCCCACCAACGCGAAGACGGAGGCAATCGAGAATGCACCGAAGCCACAGAACGTGACGGAGCTGCGGTCGTTTCTGGGATTCCTGAACTACTTTGGTAACTTCTTACCAGGTCTCAGCACACTGTTAGAACCATTGCATGCCTACTACGAAAAGGGGACGAATGGATTTGGGGCGAAAGCCAAGAAAATGCCTTTGTAAAAGCGAGAAAATTGTTATGCTCAAACAAATCGCTTGTGTTGTATGATCCATGTAAACGTTTGGTATTAGCATGTGATGTGTCGTCATATGGCATCGGGTGTGTAGTGCAACAAGCTAATGATTTCGGGAAACTGCAACCGGTTGCTTATGCATCCAGGAGTCTAAGGATGAGAGAGCTTACAGCATGATTGAGAAAGAAGCATTAGCGTGTGTCTATGGGGTAAAGAAAATGCATCAATACCTGTTTGGGCTAAAATTCGAATTGGAAACTGACCATAAGCACTCATATCCCCGTTCTCCGAGAGTAAAGAGATAAATACCAACACATCAGCCCGCATCCAAAGATGGGCGCTCATATTGCCCACATGCAACTACGCCATCCGCCATTGGCCAAGCACAAAAAACTGCGCCGATGCTCTCAGTAGTCTGCCATTGGCCACCATGTGGGTGGAAATGGCGCAGCCCGCAGATCTAGCCATGGTTATGGAAGCATTTGAGAGTGAGCAATCACCCGTCACTACCTGGCAGATCAAAACCCGGACAAGCCAGGACTCCTTATTATCTCTAGTCAAAAGCTGTGTGCTTCACGGGAGCTAGTCCAGTGTCCCAATGGAAATGCAGAAAGAGATAAAGCCATTCCAGCGGCGCAAAGATGAAATGCCTATACAGGCCGACTGCCTTCTGTGGAGCAATCGAGTAGTAGTCCCCAAGAAGGGCAGAGACACCTTCGTCAATGACCTCCACAGTACCCACCCAGGCATCGTAATGATGAACGTGATAGCCAGATCCCACGGGTGGTGGCTTGGTATCGATGCGGACTTAGAGTTCTGCGTTCACAAATTTAATACATGCTCACAGTTAAGCAATGTACCCAGGGAGACACCGCTAAGTCTATGGTCTTGACCCTCCAAACCATGGTCTAGGGTACACGTCGACTATGCAGGCCTGTTCTTGAGTAAAATGTTCCTTGTGGTTATAGATGTGTACTCCAAGTGGATTGAATGTGAGATAATGTCGGCTAGCATGTCCGCTGCCACTACTGAAATCCTGCGGGCAATGTTTGCCACACACTGCTTACCCGATGTCCTGGTGAGCGACAACGGGCCATGTTTTACCAGTGCTGAGTTCAAAGAATTCATGACCCATAACAGGATCAAACATGTCACATCTGTCCCGTTTAAACCAGCGTCCAATGGTCAGACAGAGAGAGCAGTGCAAACCATCAAGGAAGGCTTGAAGAGGGTAACTGAAGGCTCACTGCAGACTCACCTATCCTGAGTCCTGCTTAGCTACTGCACGAGATCCCACTCACTCACTGGGATCCCACCTGCTGAACTGTTCATGAAAAGAGCACTTAAGACAAGGCTCTCGTTAGTTCACCCTGATCTACATGAACAGGTAGAGTGCAGGCGGCTTCAACAAAGTGTATACCATGATAGCGCAAATGTGTCACATGAGATTGAAATCAATGATCCTGTATTTGTATTAAATTATGGACAAGGTCCCAAGTGGCTTCCCGGCACTGTCGTGGCCAAAGAGGGGAGCAGGGTGTTTCAGGTCAAACTTTCAAATAGACTCATTCACCGGAAACACTTGGACCAAATCAAACTCAGATTCGACCTCTGGCGCCAGGAAAACACACTTTGAGTGTTTCAACCTGAGTCCCACACGATCTAGCCGACTTAGAACCTCTTCCAGATTCTGTAAGGCCATAGGTTGTTGTCCCGCAGACGGTGAGGAGGATCGCCCTTTGTTTGGCAGAGATCACACTCCCTTCCAGCTCGTTGGCCACGAAGTATTGGTCGAGTCACTCCACGAAGGCCTCCCAATCATCCCCTTCTGAGAATTTCTCCAGTATACCAACAGTTCTCTGCATTTTTGTGTGATGGTTCGTTATCTCGTCGCCAGTTGTTATGTCTCGAATAAAGCAATGTGACTGAGTACTATAGATGTGAGTAAGTGTGACCTTAGTGTCTTTATTCTAACTCCAGAGTGCTGGTACAGCATGGAAGGCCTGCTTATATACAGTGCTCCCAAGGAATGCTGGGATCCCTTGGGATTCTAACAAATACGCCCTCTGGTGGCGGTAGAATGCTGGTTACATAGTGTTGCATACATAACAGTGTGCATTAGCTGATGTGCCATTTGCACTCTGCAGCATCTGCGTATTAATCGATGCAGGCTGAGAAATGGCTGGCCCCATTCCAATGAAAGTATAATACCGATTGATCAGAGGCAATAATTTCAACACTAAAAGATATCTACAGTAAAACCCAATCATCCAGAGTCTGAAAAGATGTTTGTTGAGATGGTCACTTCACCTGAGAAGAACAACAGAATCAATCCAAATTCCCCCGAAGTTGAAGCAGCCTTTTCAATGAAGCGACCTACGATTTGAAAAATGCCGCCCACACCGTTGTGATTAGTTCAGAACAGTTCCACTTTTTCAGAGCGATATTGGGCGAGATGTGTGTGAGGTGGTGAAAGTTATGCTGGGCAATATACTGGCCATTAGTTTCGGTAAATTTGATCTTTACAACAAAAAAAAGTGGGCGGGCGGTATTATTGAATCTCGCCGTTAATTACGTACCAAAAGTAACGCTGGGCGATATTATGGGCGTTGGTTTAGCCCGTTCTGATGATCCGCCCAAAAAAAGTTGGAGGGCGGTATTATTTTTGCCCGGCGTTATGTACATGGCGAAAGTAACGCTCGATGATAAGTGTCCAAAAAATGGGCATCAGTTTCCATTTTGTGGCTAAATGGGCAATATATGGGCATTACACCTCATTTCAGCGCTAAAATGGAAGTTAAGTGGGTGTTATGTATGCAAAAATAATGGAAACTCTAGCCTCTAGAGTTTAAAAGAATGAGAGGTGATCTCGTTGAAACATACAAAATCCTTATAGGGCTCAACAGGGTACATGCAGGGAGGACCAGCAGCAGGAGGATAAAGGAGCACCCGAAACCAACGTGAGACCAGACCAGCAGCGGGTGGATAAAGGGAAACCAGTGGATGTCGTGTATTTGGATTTCCAGAAGGCATTCGATAAGGTGCCACATAAAAGGTTACTGCACAAGATAAGAGCTCACGTCGTTGGGGCTAATATATTAGCTTGGATAGAGGATTGGCTAACTAACAGAAAACAGAGAGTCGGGATAAATGGGTCATTTTCAGGTTGCAAACGGTAACTAGTGGGGTGCCACAGTGATCGGTGCTGGGGCCTCAACTATTTACAATCTATATTAATTACTTGGACGAAGGGATCGAGTGTAATGTAGCCAAATTTGCTGATGATACAAAGATGGGTGGGAAAGCAAGTTGCGAGCAGGATGCAAAGAATCTGCAAAGGGATATAGATAGGCTAAGTAAGTGGGAAAAATTTGGCAGATGGAGTATAATATGGGAAAATATGAGGTTATCCACTTTTGTAGGCGATATAAAAAAGCAAATTATTATTTAAATGGGGAGAGATTACAAAACTCTGAGGTACAGAGGGATCTGGGGGTACTTGTACATGAACACAAAAAGTTAGTATTCAGGGACAGCAAGTAATTAGGAAGGCAAATGAAATGTTGGCCTATATTGCAAGGTTGATGGAGTTAAAAAGTAGGGAAGTCTTGCTACAACTGTACATGGCATTGATGAGACTAGACCTGGAGTTCTGCGTACCGTTTTGGTCTCCTTATTTAAGGAGGAATATACTTGCATTGGAGGCAGCTCAGTAATTCAGTGAAGGTTCACGAGGTTCATTCCTGAGATGAAGAGGTTGTCTTATGAAGAAAGGATGAGCAGGTTGGGCCTATACTCATTGGAGTTTTGAAGAATGAGAGGTAATCTGATTGAAATGTATAAGATTCTGAGGGGGCTTGACAGGGTAGATGCAGAGAGAATGTTCCCCCTCATGGAGAGATCTCGAACTAGGGGGGCATAGTTTCAAAATAATAGGCTGCCCATTTGAAGCAGAGATGAGGAGGAATTTCTTGTCTGAAGGTGGTGAATCTTTCGAATTCTCTACCCCAAAGACTGGTAGAAGCTGGG
This sequence comes from Pristiophorus japonicus, assembly GCF_044704955.1. Lineage (NCBI taxonomy): Eukaryota > Metazoa > Chordata > Chondrichthyes > Pristiophoridae > Pristiophorus > Pristiophorus japonicus. The sequence goes on along the minus strand of NC_091978.1, from coordinate 259,777,096 downwards.
TCATTGAATATATTTGAGGTGGAGATAGACAGATTTTTGAATGATAAGGGAGTCAAGGGTTATGAGTGCGGGCAGGGAAGTGGAGTTGAGACCAATATCAGATTAGCCATGAATGGCAGAACAGGCTCGAGGGGCCAAATGGTCTACTTCTGCTCCTATTTCTTATATTTCTTATGTTTCCCTTGATTGGGGGTCACAGTCTCAGAATAAGGGGTTGGCCATTTAGGACTGAGATGAGGAGAAACTTCTTCACACAGAGTGATGAATCTTTGGAGTTCTCTACCCCAGAGGGCTGTGGAAGCTCAGTTGTTGAGTACATTCAAGACAGAGAGTGATAGATTTTTGGATATAAAGGGAATCAAGGGACATTGGGTTAATGCAGGGAAGTGAATTTGAGATAGAAGATCAGCCATGATCTCATTGAATGGCGGAGCAGACTCGAGGGGCTAAATAGTCTACTACTGCTCATATTTCTTATGTTCTTATGAAAGAGAGGGGGAGAGAGAGAGAGGGGAGAGAGAGGGAGTCAGAGAGAGGGAATTGGAGAGAGAGGGAGGAGAGAGGGGGAATCAGAGAGAGGGGGGAAAGAAAGGGAATCAGAGAGAGAGGGAGAGAGAGGGAGGAGAGAGAGCATTGGAGAGAGGGAAGAGAGCAGGAATCAGATAGAGAGGGAATCAGAGGGAGGGGGAGAGAGGGAATCAGAGGGAGGGAGGGAATGTGGGAGGGAAGGAGAGAGGGAATCGGAGAGAAGGGGAGAGAGAGGGAATCGGAGAGAGAGGGAGAGAGAGGGAGGAGAGAGAGGGAATCGGAGAGAGGGGCAGAGTGGGGAGAGAGAGAGAATCGGAGAGAGGGGGGAGAGAGAGGGAGAGGGAATTGGAGAGAGGGGAGAGAGAAGGAATTGGATAGATAGGGAATCGGAGGAAGGGGAGAGAGGGAATTGGAGGGAGAGAGGGAATCAGAGATTTAGAGACAGAGAGAGGGGGAAGGGAGACAAAAAATCGGAGAGTGAGGGGGAATCGAAGAGAGAGAGAGAACCGGGGGCAGGAAGAGACGAAGTTAGGAACTCGGTGGGGGGGGGAGCATGTAAGGGGCACGGAGAGCACAGTGGGAATGGGGGAAGAACGTGATGCAGTTTTAAAGGGGGGTGGGTGTGAGAGCGAGAACATGATCCAGATGGTAAGACAGATCACGTTCTTCTAAACCCACCCCTTACATTCGCACCACGTTTCCTCTCTCCTCCCCTAGATCTGATTGATTTCTCAGAAAGCTTGGTACGTGTGTGGCAAGTGATATCATTGGACTGGATGAAATCCGGAAGTCACAACACTGCCACTCTTCACTTCATGACCAAACCTGTTAACAATTCGTGACCCACACACAATGTCCCATCTACAAGTGGGGAGGTGGGAGAAGGTCAGGAACTTGTTGGGGGGAGAAGGTCATGAATCCGGTTGAGGGGGAGGAACTTGGGCAGGGGAAAAAGGTCAGGATGCCAAGGGGGATGGTGGGAGTGGAAGAAGGTCAGGAACTTGGGCAGGGGGAGGTCGGGAACTTGGGCAAGGGGAAGATCAGTATTAACCGCACATATCTACTGTCTCCTTGTCACTGAATAATAACGTGATATATTCCAGCATATTTTCAGGCATAAGCGTAAATATAAACGATAAAATGAACTGCACTTTTTAGAACCTCTGGTTGTCCCAAAGTAGTTCACAGCCAATGAAGTACTGTAGTCACTGTTGCAATTGCAAAAAATGCAACAGCCAATTTGCACACAGCAATGTCCCAAAAAATAGCAATGAGATAAATAACAAGATAATCTGTTTTACTGATGTTGTTGAGAGGTAACTACACTGCTCTTTTTCAAATAGTGCCGCAGGCTCTTTGACATCCACCTGCAAGAGCACATGTGATCAGTTTGACAGCTTAGAAATTTGATCGTGCCCCTGTAGGTGGTGAAAATGTGAATTTGGTGCTGGCAGGTCATTATACTGAGATAGTCGTGTAACCAACACTATCTTGCTGCTTACTAGCTGTGTGCTTGTTTGGGGGGTGTGGAGGAAATCGGGTGCCACTGATACCACTTAAAGGCAGCCAGCACCTCTTAAACGGGAGGTGGGCTGTGGATGAAGGCAGCAGGAAATGCTGGAATCTGGCAGACATGGCTGCATGAGCTGTAGATAGTGTAAAGTCCTGTCCCTGCAGTACAGATTCACATGAGGCACATACTGAAGTCAAGGTCACTCAGGACCTGCACCTTTATTACACAGCTCTCGAATGTCACACCTGTCCTTATATACCTGTCCGGGACAGGTATCCAGTGTCTCTTGCAAGTGCACCCCTGGTGGTAAGGTAAGCTTGTGATTACAGGTCATCTCTAGTTACAGTCATGTATAGCATGGTAAGATACAGTTATGTACAGTAGTGTGAGATACATGACATCACCCTCCCCCAAAGTCTTATTGTCTTTATAGGTTCAGTCTCTCAGGTGGTCTACGCTCTCGCGTGGAGCGTCTTAGTTGTGGTTCCGTTGTTTGCCTTGATGCCAGTTTTTCTTTCGGTGTGATTGCTGGTATCTCGCCTGGGCTCTGTTTCGTTCAGTATGATTGTTGGTGTCTCGCCTGGGCTGTCTGTTGGGATTGCCCTTTCCTCAGGTTGTTCCCTCTGTCCACCAGGTGTGGTGTGAGTTCCACATTGTAGTCTGCCTCTGGTTCAGCAATGTTGTTGGTAAATCTACTTTTGACTTGATCTACATGCCTCCGGCAGGTTTGGCCATTGTCCATTTGTACCACCAGCAGCCTGTTTCCTTCCTTGCCTGTTACTGTCCCTGCAAGCCCTTTGGGACCCCTGCCATAGTTTAGCACAAACACTTTGTCCCCTATCTCATTCCACCTCCTCCTCGAGTTTCGTTCATGGTACTCGGTTAGCTTATGGCGCTTTGCCTCAACGATTTCATGCATGTCTGGGAGGATTAATGAGAGCCTTGTCTTTAAGATCCATTTCATTAATAGTTGCGCGGGGGGAACTCCAGTCAATGAATGCGGACGAGATCTGTATGCCAGCAGCAGTCGCGACAGGCGGCCCTGCAGCGTGGGACCTTGGATTTTGAGCATGCCTTGTTTAATAATTTGCACTGCTCACTCCACCTGGCCGTTGGAGGTCAGCTTGAACGGTGCCGTCTTAACGTGATTTATGCCGTGGTCACTTATAAAATCTTGGAATTCTGCGCTGGTGAAGCACGGACCATTATCACTGACCAATATGTCAGGAATGCCGTGCGTTGTGAACATGGTTCCAAGGCTCTCCGCAGTGGTGGAGGTGGTGCTCGAGTTTAAAATGGTGCATTTGATCCACATAGAAAATGCATCTACAACTACGAGAAACATTTTTCCCATGAATGGGCCCGCATAGTCTACGTGCACCCGCGACCACGGTGTGGTGGGCCAGGGCCAGAGGCTCAGGGGGGCCTCCCTGGGGGCATTACTGAGTTGGGCACAAATGGTGCACCGTTGGACTCCAAGTCCTCATCAATGCCAGGCTACCAGATGTGGGATCTGGCTATGGCCTTCATGAGAACGATCCACGGGTGCTCGTGGTGGAGCTCCCGGACAAATGCCTCTCTGCCCTGCAGAGGTACAACTACTCAGCTGCCCCACATCAGGCAGTCTGCTTGTAGTGAGAGTTCATACATGCGCCTATGGAAAGGTTTGATCTCCTCGGGGCAGGCATCGCGCGCCTCTGCCCAGTCACCGGTTAGGACACATCTTTTTATGAAGGATAACGTGCGGTCGCTGGTCGTCCAGGCGCTGATTTGGCGAGCCGTCATGGGCGAACCTGTGGACTCAAAGGCATTGATTGCCATGACTATCTCACAGTCCTGTTCGTCAGACCCTTCCATGGTCACCAGGGGTAGCCTGCTAAGCGCATCGGCACAGTTGTCTGTGCCTGTTCTGTGCCTTATTGTGTAATCGTAAGACGCCAGCATGAGTGCCCACCGTTGAATGCGCGCTGAGGCGTTGGCGTTTATTGCCTTGCTCTCTGATAGTAGGAACGTGAGAGGCTTGTGATCGGTTTCTAACACGAACTTGGCCCCGAAAAGGTATTGGTGCATCGTTTTGACACCGTATACGCACGCGAGCGCCTCTTTCTCCACCATTCCATACTCGTGCTCCGCCCGCGAAAGTGACCTGGAGGCATAAGCTATGGGTTGTAATTTACCCGCACTATTGACATGTTGCAAAACGCACCCGACCCCGTACGCTGACTCATCACATGTAAGAACTAGCTTTTTACCTTGATCAAAGAAAGCCAAAACACTGTTGGAACACAGAAGGTTGCGTGCCTTATTGAAGGCGCGTTCCTGGGCGTCCTCCCAAAACCAATCGCACCCCTTTCTTAGTAGCGCATGGAGAGGCTCCAGCAGCATGCTTAAGTTCTGCATAAAGTTCCCAAAGTAATTGAGTAGCCCGAGAAAGGCGTGCAGTTCTGAGAGATTCCGGGGCCTGGGTGCCGGGCGAATTGCTTCTGTTTTGGACTCTGTTGGGCGGATTCCATCAGCGGCAATCCTTCTGCCCAAAAATTCAACCTCAGGCGCGAGAAACAGGCACTTGGATTTCTTAACTCTTAGGCCTACCTGATCCAATCGCTTTAGTACTTCCTCCAAATTGCAGAGATGGGAGTCGGTGTCTCTGCCCGTGATAAGTATGTCGTCTTGAAATACAACCGTCCCCGGGATGGACTTGAGCAGATTCTCCATGTTGCACTGGAATATAGCAGCTGCTGACCTGATGCCGAATGGGCATCGATTGTATATGAAAAGGCCTCGATGTGTGTTGATGGCGGTGAGTAGCTTGGACTCGTCGGTCAATTCTTGCGTCATATACGCAGATGTGAGATCTAGTTTTGAGAAAAGTTTTCCTCCAGCCAATGTGGCAAATAAGTCCTCCGCTCTGGGCAGCGGGTATTGGTCCTTTAGGGAGACTCTGTTAATGGTAGATTTGTAGTCCCCACAGATTCGTACGGATCCGTCAGGCTTCATGACTGGGACGATGGGACTTGCCCAGTCGCTAAATTCCACGGGTGATATAATGCCTTCCCGCAAAAGCCTGTCCAGTTCATGTTCAATCTTTTCCCTCATCAAATAAGGCACAGCTCTGGCCCTGTGATGGACCGGCCTAGCATCCTGTGTGATGTAGATTTTGACTTTAGCCCCTTTGAAGGTGCCCACATCTGGCTGAAAGAGATGTTCAAATCGACTTAGAACTGTTGAGCAGGAGGTCCGTTCCTCTGACGACATGGCATGGACATCATCCCATTTCCAATTTAGTTTTGCCAGCCAGCTTCTCCCCAGCAGTGCTGGGAGATCTCCGGGGACAATCCACAGGGGAAGTCGGTTCACTATCCCTTTATGTGTGACTGAGAGCATGGCGCTGCTGAGGACTTGGACGACTTCTTTGGTATAGGTCCTTAGTGTGGTGTCAACTCTTGTGAGTTTTGGTCTGTCTCTTTTGTACGGCCACAGCTGTTCAAATTGTTGAGCGCTCATGAGAGATTGACTCGCTCCCGTATCCAGCTCCATGTTGACGGGTATTCCATTGAGTAGGACCCTCATCATTATTGGAGGCGTCTTATTGTAGGAGCAGTGGCCATTGATCGTGTTGACCCGCTGTACATCGGTGTCCCGGGTACTGTCCCCACCATCTTCTGGTCCGCTTTCCGACCCTTCTGATTCGTATACCAGCCGAGCTGCCGTTTTTCTGCACATGAGGGCCAGATGCCCTGTATCGTCGCAGTTTCTGCAAACAGCATGCTGAAATCGACACCCCCTTGATGAGTACCTTCCCCCACATCTCCAGCACAGACCACTTCCATTGTTTCCAAAGGATGAGCTGCGTCTGGCTGATCTCTCTTGAGCTTCTCTCAGTTTGTGGTTGATTGCTCGCATTGTGGATTAATGAGGTGTGAACGGCCGGTCATGTGGCCCTTGATGGCTTCTGGCGCCACTGCCTGCTGTTGAGGGCCTGCTCTCCTGCCTTTGTCTGTGTGTGGGGGTAGCGGCTTGTTTCACGCTGTGAACCCCTTGTTCCGATGTTTCGTTAGTTGTCGTACCCGCAGTATAGATCAACCTCTTCTCTTCTTCCCCTACCAAGAATGTCTGTGCAACCAGTGCTGCTGCCTCTAGGGTCAGGTTCTTGGTCTCTATGAGCTTTCGGAATATGCCTGTGTGGCCTATTCCTTCAATAAAAAAAGTCTCTCAGTACTTCTCTCCTTAGTTCATCGGAGAACTCACATAAGCTAGCCAACCTCCGAAGTTCCGCCACGAAGTTGGGTATGCTCTGGCCCACACAGCATCTGTAGTTGTAGAACCTGTGTCTGGCCATGTGTAGGCTGCTCGCTGGCTTCAGGTGGTTTCTTACCAGTGTGCTCAACTCTTCAAACAACTTGCTTACTGGTTTCTCGGGTGCCAGCAGGTACTTCATTAAGGCATATGTTTTCGAGCCACAGCTGGTCAAGAGATGGGCTCTTCTCTTGTCTGCCTTATCGTTGCCTAACCAGTCTCTGGTTACAAAGCTTTGCTGGAGCCTTTCTATAAAGTCCTCCCAATTATCTCCAGCATTGTATTTTTCATCTGAGCCGTTGGTCGCCATTCTGTGGATTCTGTAATCCCGTAACTCGTCGCCACTGTAAAGTCCTGTCCCTGCAGTACAGATTCACACGAAGCACATACTGAAGTCAAGGTCACTCAGGACCTGCACCTTTATTACACAGCTCTCGAATGCCACACTTGCCTGAGACCTGTCCTTATATACCTGTCTGGGACAGGTATCCAGTGTCTCCTGCAAGTGCACCCCTAGTGGTAAGGTAAGCTTGTGGTTACAGGTCATCTCTAGTTGCAGTCATGTATAGCATGGTAAGATACAGTTATGTACAGTAGTATGAGATACATGACAGATAGGACATCCAGATTCTCTGATGCAGCATTTGAGGACGTGGCACAGGTGGCTGGTAGGAGAAGGGAGATCCTGTACCCCTGGGAGGGCAGAAATCTCTCTAGACATCATCTCCAAAAACAGTGGGAAGAGGTGGCTGAAGAGATGAATGTCAGGAGCTTAGAGTGCAGGACATGGCTGCAATACAAAAATAGGTTTTATGAACTCACTGAGGTTGTCAAGGGAAGAATCCTAGCTCTCAGCTCCATTACTCTCTATTCACACCTGCAGCCCCACTACTAATAACATTCCCCTCCCGCACTTACCATCACTCTCCTACAATCACTGCACCACATTTCACTGCTCCTCCTACTCGCGCACTCTCACCCCAAAACACTCATTCACTCATCCAATTCTGCAGCCTATGCAGCAATGAACATAAGAACATAAGAAATAGGAGCAGGAGTAGGCCATTCGGCCCCTTGAACCTGCTCTGCCATTCAATAAGATCATGGCTGATCTTCTACCTCAACTCCACCTTCCTGCATTATCTCCATATCCCTTTGATTCCCTTAATATCCAAATATCTATCCATCTCTGTCTTGAATATACTCAACGACTCAGCCACCACCGCCTTCTGGGGTAGAGAATTCCAAAGATTCACCACCCTCTGAGGCCGGCTTGAAAGGTGCCGTCTTAACGTGATTTATATTGTGGTCAACTATAAAATTGTGAAATTCTGCGCTGGTGAAGCACGGACCATTATCACTGACCAATATGTCAGGAATGCTGTGCATTGCAAACATGGGTCTAAGGCTCTCCACAGTGGTGGAGGTGGTACTCGAGTTTAAAATGGTGTACTCGATCCATTTTGAAAATGCATCAACGACTACGAGGAACATTTTGCCCATGAATGGGCCCACATAGTCTACATGCACCCACGACCATGGTTTGGTGGGCCAGGGGCTTAGGGGGGCCTCCCTGGGGTCATTACTGAGTTGGATACAAATGGTGCATCGACAGACGCAGAGCTCCAAGTCCGCGTCAATGACAGGCCACCAGACATGAGATCTGGCTATGGCCTTCATAAGGACGATCCCCGTTGCTCGCGATGGAGCTCCCGGACAAACGCCTCCTTGCCTCGTAAGGGCATAACTACTCGGCTGCCCCACATCAGGCAGTCTGCCTGTAGTGAGAGTTCATGCATGCACCAAGGGTTTGACCTCCTCAGGGCAGGCATCGCGAGCCTCTGCCCAGTCACCAGTTAAAACGCATCTTTTAACTAGAGATAACGTGGGGTCGCTGGTCGTCCAGGCTCTGATTTGGTGAGCCGTCATGGGTGAACCTATGGATTCAAAGGTATTGATTGCCATGACTATCTCACAGTCCTGTTCGTCGAACCCTTCTGTGGTTGCCAGGGGTAGCCTGCTAAGCGCGTCGGCACAGTTGTCTGTGCCTGGTCTGTGCCTTATCGTGTAGTCGTAAGCCGCCAGCATGAGTGCCCCTGCTGAATGCGCGCTGAGGCGTTGGCGTTGATTGCCTTGCACTCGGATAGTAGGGATGTGAGAGGTTTGTGGTCAGTTTCTAATGCAAACTTGGACCCGAAAAAGGATTGGTGCATCTTTTTGACACCGTACACGCACGCGAGCGCCTCCTCCTCAACCATACCGTACCCGTGCTCCGCCCGCGAAAGTGACCTGGAGGCATAAGCAACGGGTTGCAATTTACCCGCATCATTGATGTACTGTAAAACGCACCCGACCCCGTACGCTGACGCATCACACGTAAGGACTAACTTTTTACCGAGGTCAAAAAAGACTAAAACACTCTTGGAACATAGAATGTTGCATGCCTTATTGAAGGCGCGTTCTTGGGCGTCCCCCCAAAACCAATTGCACCCCCTTTCTGAGTAGCACGTGGAGAGGCTCCAGCAGCGTGCTCAAGTTCTGCATACAGTTCCCAAAGTAATTGAGTAGCCCGAGAAAGGCGCGCAGTTCTGAGACATTCCGGGGCCTGGGTGCCAGGCGAATCGCTTCGGTTTTGGATTCGGTTGGGCAGATTCCATCAGTGGCAATCCTTCTGCCCAAAAATTCAACCTCAGGCGCGAGAAACAGACACTTGGATTTCTTAACTCTTAGGCCTACTCGATCCAATCGACTTAGTACTTCCTCAAGATGGCGGAGATGAGAGTCGTGTCCCTGCCCGTGATGAGTATGTCATCTTGAAACACAACCGTCCCCGGGATGGACTTGAGCAGACTCTCCATGTTGCGCTTAAATATAGCAGCTGCCGACCTGATGCCGAATGGGCATCGATTGTACACAAAAAGGCCTCGATGTGTGTTAATGGTGGTGAGTAGCTTAGAATCTTCGGTCAGTTCTTGCGTCATATACGCAGATGTGAGGTCAAGTTTCGAGAAAAGTTTTCCTCCAGCCAACGTGGCAAATAGGTCCTCCGCTCTGGGCAGTGGGTATTGGTCCTGTAGGGAGACTCTGTTTATGGTAGACTTGTAATCCCCACAGATTCGCACGGATCCATCAGGCTTCATGACGGGGACGATGGGACTTGCCCAGTCGCTGAATTCCACGGGAGAAATTATGCCTTCCCGCAGAAGCCGGTCCAGTTCGTTTTCAATCTTTTCCCTCATCACATAAGGCACAGCTCTAGCTTTGTGATGGACCGGTCTGGCATTCTGTGTGATGTAGATTCTAACTTTAGCCCCTTTGAAGGTGACCACACCTGGCTGAAAGAGATGTTCAAAATGGCTTAGAACTGTTGAGCAGGAGGTCCGTTCCTCTGACGACATGGCGTGAACATCATCCCATTTCCAATTAAGTTCTGCTAGCCAGCTTCTCCCAACAGGGCTGGGAGATCCCCGGGGACAATCCACAGGGAAAGTCGGTGCACCATCCCTTTGTGTGTGACTGAGAGCATGGCGCTGCCAAGGACTGGGATGATTTCTTTAGTATTGGTCCTTAGTTTGGTGTTGATCTTTGTGAGTTTTGGTCTGTTGCTTTTGTGCAGACACAGCTGTTCAAATTGTTGAACGCTCATGAGGGATTGACAAGCCCCTGTGTCCAGTTCCATGTTGAGGGGTATCCCGTTGAGTAGAACCCTCATCGTAATTGGAGGCGTCTTGGTGTAAGAACAGCGGACATTGATCGTGTTAACCCGCTGTACCTCGGCGTCCCGTGCACTGTTCCAACCGTCTTCTGGTCCGCTTTCCGACCCTTCCGATTGGTCACAAAGCTTTGCTGGAGCCTTTCTATAAAGTCATCCCAATTGTCTCCAGCATTATATTTCTCATCTGAGCTGTTGGTAGCCATTCTATGGATTCTGTGATCCCGTAACTCATCGCCACTGTTAAGTCCTGACTCTAATGTACTGACTTACACGAGACACATGCTGAAGTCAAGGTCACTGAGGACCTGCACCTTTAATTCCAGCTCTCTCGTGCTGCACTTGCCTGAGACCTCGCTTTATATACCTCAGTGGGACAGGTATGGAGTGTCTCCTGCAAGTGCACCCCTGGTGGTAAGGTATGCTTATTGTTACAGGTCATATCCAGTTACAGTCATGTATAGCATGGTAAGATACAGTTATATACAGTAATGTGAGATATATGACAGTGTTAAATCCAAGGAAGAGGCATGTAAATTGGCCCGAAAAAGCAGCAAACCTGAGGACTGGGAGAATTTTGTAATACAGCAGAGGAGGACAAAGGGTTTAATTAGGAGGGGGAAAATAGAGTATGAGAAGAAGCTTGCTGGGTACATAAATAGTTACTGCAAAAGCTTCTATAGATATGTGAAGAGAAAAAGATTAGTGAAAACAAACATAGGTCCCTTGCAGTCAGATTCAGGTGAATTTATAATGGGGAACAAAGAAATGGTGGACCAGTTAAACAAATACTTTGGTTCTGTTTTCACGAAGGAAGACACAAATAACCTTCTGGAAATACTAGGGGACCGAGGGTCTAGTGAGAAGGAGGAACTGAAGGATATCCTTATAAAGCGGGAAATTGTGTTAGAGAAATTGATGGGATTAAAGGCGGATAAATCCCCAGCGCCTGATAGTCTGCATCCCAGAGTACTTAAGGAAGTGGCCCTAGAAATAGTGGATGCATTGGTGATCATTTTGCCACAGTCTATCGACTCTGGATCAGTTCCTATGGACTGGAGGGTAGTTAATGTAACACCACTGTTTAAAAAAGGAGGGAGAGAGAAAATGGGTAATTATAGACTGGTTAGCCTGACATCAGTAGTGGGGAAAATGTTGGAATCAATTATTAAAGATGAAATAGCAGCGCATTTGGAAAGCAGTGACTGGATCGGTCCAAGTCAGTATGGATTTATGAAAGGGAAATAATGCTTGACAAATCTTCTAGAATTTTTTGAGGATGTAACTAGTAGAGTGGACAAGGGAGAACCTATGGATGTGGTGTATTTTGACTTTCAAAAGGCTTTTGACAAGATCCCACACAAGAGATTGGTGTGCAAAATTAAAGCACATGGTATTGGGGGTAATGTACTGGCATGGATAGAGAATTGGTTGGCAGACAGGAAGCAGAGAGTCGGGATAAACGGGTCCTTTTCAGAATGGCAGGCAGTAACTAATGAAGTGCTGCAGGGCTCAGTGCTGGGACCCCAGCTCTTTACAATATACATGAATGATTTAGATGAAGGAATTGAGTGTAATATCTCCAAGTTTGCAGATGACACTAAGCTGGGTGACGGTATGAGCTGTGAGGAGGATGTCAGAAGGCTGCAGGGTGACTTGGCCAGGTTAGGTGAGTGGGCAAATGCATGGCAGATGCAGTATAATGTGGATAAATGTGAGGTTATCCAGCTTGGGGGCAAAAACACGAAGGCAGAATATTACCTGAATGGTGGAAGATTAGGAAAGGAGGAGTTGCAACGAAACCTGGGTGTCATGGTTCATCAATCATTGAAAGATGGCATGCAGGTACAGCAGACGGTGAAGAAGGCAAATGGCATGTTGGTCTTCATAGCTAGGGGATTTGAGTATAAGAGCAGGGAGGTCTTACTGCAGTTATACAGGGCCTTGGTGAGGCCTCACCTGGAATATTGTGTTCAGTTTTGGTCTCCTAATCTGAGGAAGGGCGTTCTTGCTATTGAGGCAGTGCAGCGAAGGTTCACCAGACTGATTCCAGGGATGGCGGGACTGACATATGAGGAGAGACTGGGTCAATTGAGCCTTTATACACTGGAGTTTAGAAGGATAAGAGGGGATCTCATAGAAACTTATAAGATTCTGACGGGACTGGACAGGTTAGACGCGGGAAGAATGTTCCTGATGATGGGGATGTCCGGAACCAGGGGTCACAGTCTTAGGATAAGGGGTAGGCCATTTAGGACTGAGGTGAGGAGAAACTTCTTCACTCAGAGAGTTGTTAACCTGTGGAATTCCCTACCACAGAGAGTTGTTGATGCCAGTTCATTGGATATATTCAAGAGGGAGTTAGATATGGCCATTACGGCTAAAGGGATCAAGGGGTATGGAGAGAAAACAGGAAAGGGGTACTGAGGGAATGATCAGCCATGATCTTATTGAATGGCGGTGCAGGCTCGAAGGGTCGAATGGCCTACTCCTGCACCTATTTTCTATTGTTTCTAAGTTTCTTCAAGGTCAGCGGCAAATGCTGTTGCTTCGCCGCTGACCATAAATTTAAGGCTCAATTTTCTCCAGTGACTTGCACCGTTTTTTTTGGAGCAGGCTGCTTTTTTGGCCTTAGTTAAAAATCCACAGTTTCCCCAATCAATTTGCATCAGCGTTACTCAGTTAGTTATAATTTTTTTAGGTAAGTTTTTTTTTCAGCCAAAGGAGGCATAACCTGCCACCCACGCCAATTCTGGCCATTTAGGCAAGTTTGGCCAGCTGAGAGTTACTCCAGTTCTGCTTAGGCCAGCGTATGTAGCCTCTGCAGAAAAACCTTACCAAGAGTTAAAGAACTCGGTGCAGGTAAGGAAATCAGCACAGGTAAGTGCAGTAGATGCCCGGACACCAGCAGCAGGAAAGGTAAGAGAGAGGGGGGGAGAGAGAAAGTGGGGGTTGTGGGTGGGGAGGGAGGGGAGGAAAGCCTTTCGGGTGTAGTTAGGTGCGGGGACTGGGAGGGAGGAGGCCATTCGGCCTGGGATCGGGGTAGGGTAGTTGACCGGCAAGCCCTTCGGCCTGGGCTAGGAGCGAGGAGCAGGACCGGGAGGGCACTCAGGGCCAGGGTCGGGCGGGGGAACGGACCGGGAGGACATTTGGGGCCAGGGTCGAGTGGGGAAGCGGACCGGCAAGCCCTTCGGCCAGGGCTAGGAGCGGGGTAGTAAACCGGGAGGGCACTCGGGGCCAGGGTTGAGTGGGAGAGCGGACGGGGAGGACACTTGGGGCCAGGGTCAGGTGGGGGAGCGGACCGGCAAGCCCTTTGGCCAGGGCTAGGGCGGGGAGCGGTACCGGCTTTAATAATTGGAGGTAAGTTGTTGCAATATATTTTAATGTGTTTTTAAGTTGATGCAATATGTTTTAATGTGTTGGGAGCTGGCTGTATGTTTCACTTTGCAGCCTCAGCTTGCATTGTGTCCCTGGTTACCGTGGAAACGTGATCTTTTTGGCACATATCAAGGCTCCACCCCCCCAAGGAGACTGGACATGCTGCGCGGCGCCAAATTCGAATTATACATCGGGGAAAATTTGGCAAAATATTTCTGCCGCATTTCTGGCTTCGAAAACCCAGCGTAACTCTGGCAATAAGCCAGAAAACGGGCTTCGGGAAAATTGAGCCCATTGTCTCTATTCTGTGTATAGTTCATAACATTTGAGCATTATTATTTTGGGAAAAATAATTTCAAAAAACAAAATGTGAAAGAAACCAACTGTTTCTGAAGCTCGTTACAAAATGTCCAGTTCTTAAGGGTTTAATTATTAGGGTCAGCTTAATAAGAAGATAGCAAAGGAAAAAAATTACAGACTAAGTCCAAGCGTACTAGACAAAATTTTTTCAAGGACATAGGCCCCAATTTTCCTTAAAGAAGAAAAATAGCATTAACTTACCTGGACGCCCGTTTTTTTAAAGACCCCTCAGCGCTAAAAATAAAAATGCGTAGTTTCCTCACCATATGTGCACCCTCTGGCGCCGGCTCTGCCTGATATCACCAACTCTGCAGGGCAGAGCCTCCAATGTGCGTTGAAACGGCACAGCGCATGTGATGAAAAAATAAATAAAAATTTAACCCACTACACATGTACACACAAAAAAAGGACCCATTTGCACATGCACAGTAGAAAGTATTAAAAAAAATAGCACATGTGGGGACTGTGGATCACCATTGAGAATCCATTGGTGGCAGGTCGTTTCACAGGTAGGAAATACAGCTTCATTTACAAGATGGCTGCAATGGAAGGGTGCAGAGAAGGCGAAAGGGCCGGGACGGAGAAGGGGAAACTGTAGGGCAAAGAGATTTCGCACGGATGAAATTGAGCACATGGTAGACTTAATCAAGAGCGGATGGGGAGTTCTTGAGAACAAGGAATGCTTTGGAAAAAATAAGCTTAAACTGTCTGCACTCGCAAAAGTCTGGGACCAGATCGCAGTTGAGCTTAATGGAATGTCCATGACCCCGAGAACCAGTGCACAGCTAAAAAGAAGTGGCAGGACCTCGGATAAGCAGTGACTGTAAATAATACGTTAAACTTACATTTATTTTGGCTTTAAAATATATGTATATTTATGCACTGCAATAACACCTGTAAATGTGATCCGTGTGTGTATGCGTGTGTTCAGAAGGACCCTCTCTTAAAAAGTTCCATTTGTATATTTGCAGAAGATGGTGTCACAAATCAACCGAGAACGGTCACAAACTAGAGGAGGTCCGCCAAGTAGACTGTAACTAATAGTCCTGGAGCAGAGAATAGCGTCAATGATTAAATGCCACAGGAGAAGACCAACAATCAATGTGGAAGCTGGGCCCAGTTTTCCATTAGAGAGTATGTCCTGAAAATTGCACAGTCTGGGTTGGCTAAATGTTACATCATGCATGTACTTCCTACACTTCTCCTTCCTCAATGCTGCTAACCAAGCATCTATCTTTTGTTTCGCAGAGGTTGAGCATCAGGAGGAGCCAGAAGACACACCTGAAGTTGAAGGAGAGAATGTTCAAGAAAACGGGACGCCAGATATTCCAACTCAGGACAACGATGGGCAGCAAGAAGTCATAGACGACGAGATGGTTACCCTGGATTTGGAGGTGCTGAACCCCTCGAGGATTCCAAGTCCTTTCATGAGCGAATCAAGCGAGAGGGCTTTTCTAGGTGTGACGTCTGAGGCTGCGGGTACAAGTGTGTCACAGCAAGCCACACCTGCGAGATGTCGTAGGAAGGCGAACTCCAGACCTGATCCAGAAACACTGGACTCTGAAAACATAGGACACCTTGTGGGGATGAATGGGGAGAACAGCCAACAACCTCGATTGCTCCTGGAAGCCTTTGGTGGGGTGAGGGCAGATTTGGGGGGACTGTCATTACAGGTTGAAAGACTTTCAGGACGGTTGAACAAGGTAGTATCGGCAATAGGGGGCTCACCCAGACTGTCCTTAACGCGAGGAGTGCTTTCCACTCTACACCAAATTCAAGGGTTGATCCTGAGGATGAGGTTGACTACAAAGAGTTACCCGGGCATCCGCTATGACACATTTTGGTTCTGTCCCTGTTGTAGCCCAGCATCAAGAAACGCCGCGCCGGAAAAGAAACAGAATACACCTGGGGGTAAGGAAGCAGAAATCTGCAACTACGGGCACGCGCAGGGGTAGTGGCATCTACTGTGGCAGGATTGGCGCACAGCGCTAATGAAGAGGATAGATGTCTTGTTTGTTTTTTGGTTGATTTAGCTGATTGTTCTTTGTAAAGTTTGCCACGGGTCTGAATAAAGTTTTTAAAGTTATGAAGGTTTAAACATAAGTAAAGTCAAGCTAATTACAACTGACCTGTACAAATGTTTAATAAACATTTTAATTTTGGACTTTTAACCTGACTCCTGCACTTCATTTTTTAATGCTGCACTAATAAGTATTACAGGATAACTGGACTGAAAATGTAAAATGGCCTCACCCCTTGCAACCGATTGGTTTAAATGATACAGGGGCACGTTCCAGTACTCAGGTGTTCATGGATCCTGCCTTGTTCTGGGTCACTGATGCATGCAACGAAGTACCATGGTGCATATATCAGTGACATCTCACCCAGTCTGGATCCATGAACAACTTAGTCTTATTGTCCACCTCAGCACTCCAACACTCCGAAATTCTATTTAAACATACAAGATTTGTGATGGGAATATTTAATAAACATAAGGTTATGTCCATCTAAGCACTCCAACACTCCTTTAACACTTAAAAGATTGGTGGTGGAAATATTTAATAGCCATTATGTAATATCCACCTAAGCACTCCATCATTCCTTTGAAACATAAAAGATTTGTGGCGGTAACATTTAATATAAATTATATATTTTCCACTTAAGCACTCCAACATTCCATAAAACCTAAAAGATTTGTGGTGGGATTTTTTTTTCAATTTAATGTTCCATCTTTAATAGAGATCACTGCTGCTTGCCTTTGAGCCTGGAATGTCTTGCACTGTCCTTTGTGTGAAAACCTTCGGCCTGGGCTAGCAGCGGCTCCATTCCACGTCCAGGAGAGTGGGGTGAAGGCTGCACTGGATTCCAGAAGAAGAAGAGGATTGGTATGCTGATTCTTCATTTTTGGAACTTTATAATGTTTTCCTTCAATTATTCGGATTATTTTGGGCCGTGAGGACATCGATGAAAAAAGGTAGAGATTTTATTATTTTTTATTTTTTGCCATTTTTCTTTTTTCATCGCAGGAGCATCAGTATGAGTAAGTTTTTAATTATTTTTTATTTTATACCTGCTTATAGTTAAAATTTGCTTTTTAAATTGTCTTAGAGTTTAATTTTAAGCTAATCGGCCGGGGATAGCAGCGTGCCAGCGCGGATTCTCTTAACTGCAGGTAAAGGTTTTTCCTACGGTGTTTCTAGGGTCTCTGCGGCAGTTTAAAAAATGTTGTAGGTGGGGAAAGTTTGCCTTATGTAAAGAAATGGCGTGGAACCTTCTTTTACAGGTACATCAGCACCAGAATGTTTGGCGCCAAACATTCTGGCGCTGGTAGTAGACGCCGGCGCCCCAACACTGGGGAATCTTTGGACTGAGCTTTGGCGCCAAAAAATTCACTGGGCAGTGAAAAAACGGCACCCAGTGATGGGCAAAATTGGGGCCTAAGTCCCTGCTATAATTTGAAATGCTGCCTCTCTGTGGTAAAAAAAAGAGTAATGCTCCTTGTTACACAGCACAATAATACGCCATCTAGTGGATGAAGTTAAAAACTTATATCAGAAGCTGTTATTTGCCTTGAATATGCTGTTTCTTGGGGATTTTCTGCCAATCTTCCGTTGAAGTTATGGTGGATGATTGAGTAGATCCCCGCGGAAATTCTACCCCATTGCTCCATCAAAAAGATCAGCACAGTGCTGAAATAACATAGAAATAGAAAGTTCAATGTACCGAAAGATGGGATAATCATCCTACATGAACTTGTAACATCTATCTATCTGCCCATTCATTCATTTACCTACTTTCCACCTGTATTATAAAATCCACACATATGTCAGGTGTCACATTCTGGCACCACATTTTAGGTGTCACGCTCTGGTGTTGTGCTTTGTTAACTGGCTCAAATTATAGCAATACAATTGAACTGAGGAAGCATGGATCATAAACAAGGAAAGCAATTGGTAAACTACAGATATACTGCTAAAGAATTATGAAAATAACTAATCCTAAATTACCTCATCAGAAATATTTGACAATAAACGATGTTTTCGGTGAGGTAAAATAATTAAAATCTGAAAAACAATGTCCACTATTATTCCCTTCAGTCTGTTGACAGATTCAAGTAAGGTTTCTCAGAGAATCATAGAAATTTACAGCGCGGAAGGAGGCCATTTTGGCCCATCGTGTCCGTACCGGCCGACCAAAAGCTATCCAGTCTAATCCCACTTTCCAGCTCTTGGTCCGTAGCCCTGTAGATTACAGCACTTTAAGTGCACATCCAAGTATTTTTTAAATGTGGTGAGGGTTTCTGCCTCTACCACCATTTCAGGCAGTGAGTTCCAGATCCCCACTATCCTCTGGGTGAATAAATTTCCCCTCATATCTCCTCTAAATCTCCCCCCAATTATTTTAACCTATGTCCCTTGGTTGTTACATAAGAACATAAGAACATAAGAATTAGGAACAGGAGTAGGCCATCTAGCCCCTCGAGCCTGCTCCGCCATTCAATAAGATCATGGCTGATCTGGCCGTGGACTCAGCTCCACTTACCTGCCCTCTCCCCGTAACCCTTAATTCCCTTATTGGTTAAAAATCTATCGATCTGTGACTTGAATACATTCAATGAGCTAGCCTCAACTGCTTCCTTGGACAGAGAATTCCACAGATTCACAACCCTTTGGGAGAAGAAATTCCTTCTCAACTCAGTTTTAAATTGGCTCCCCCGTATTTTGAGGCTGTGCCCCCTAGTTCTAGTCTCCCCGACCAGTGGAAACAACCTCTCTGCCTCTATCTTGTCTATCCCTTTCATTATTTTAAATGTTTCTATAAGATCACCCCTCATCCTTCTGAACTCCAACGAGTAAAGTCCCAGTCTACTCAATCTATCATCATAAGGTAACCCCCTCATCTCCGGAATCAGCCTAGTGAATCATCTCTGTACCCACTCCAAAGCCAGTATATCTTTCCTTAAGTAAGGTGACCAAAACTGCATGCAGTACTCCAGGTGCGGCCTTACCAATACCCTATACAGTTGCAGCAGGACCTCCCTGCTTTTGTACTCCATCCCTCTCGCAATGAATGCCAACATTCCATTCGCCTTCCTGATTACCTGCTGCACCTGCAAACTAACTTTTTGGGATTCATGCACAAGGACCCCCAGGTCCCTCTGCACCTCAGCATGTTGTAATTTCTCCCCATTCAAATAATATTCCCTTTTACTGTTTTTTTTCCCCCAAGGTGGATGACCTCACACTTTCCGACATTGTATTCCATCTGCCAAACCTTAGCCCATTCGCTTAACCTATCCAAATCTCTTTGCAGCCTCTCTGTGTCCTCTACACAACCCGCTTTCTCACTAATCTTAGTGTCATCTGCAAATTTTGTTACACTACACTCTGTCCCCTCTTCCAGGTCATCTATGTATATTGTAAACAGTTGTGGTCCCAGCACCGATCCCTGTGGCACCCCACTAACCACCGATTTCCAACCCGAAAAGGACCCATTTATCCCGACTCTCTGCTTTCTGTTCGCCAGCCCCTCTGCCAATTTTTCGAGGAGGTAACCAGGAGGGTCAATGAGGGCAGTGCATATGATGTCGTGTATATGGATTTTAGCAAAGCTTTTGATAAGGTCCCACATGGCAGATTGGTCATGAAAGTAAAAGTGGGATCCAGGACAAAGTGGCAAGTTGGATCCCCTCTGCCAAAGGAAACAGGTCCACTCTATCCAGGGCCCTCATAATTTTATACACCTCAATAAGGTCTCCCCTCAGCCTCCTCTGTTCCAAAGAAAACAGACCCAGCATCTCCAATCTTTCCTCATAGCCAAAATTCTCCAGTCCAGGCAACATTCTTGTAAATCTCCTCTGCACCCTTTCCAGTGCAATCACATCTTTCCTGTAATGTGGTGACCAGAACTGCACACAGTACTCCAGCTGTGGCCTAACCAGTGTTTTATATAATTCAAACATAACCTCCTTTCTCTTGTACTCCATGCCTCGACTAATAAAGGCAAATATTTCATATGCCTTCTTAACCACCTTATCTACCTGGCCTGCTACCTTTACCTCACACTTATCCGGATTGAATTCCATTTGCCACTGTTCCGCCCACTTGATCAGTACATTGATACCTTCCTGCACTCTGCAACTTTCTTCTTCATTATCAACTACTCAGCCTATTTTAGTGTCATCTGGAAACTTCTTAATCATACCTCCAACATTCAAGTCCAAGTAATTGATATATACCATAAAAGGCAAGGGACCCAGCACTGAGCCCTGCGGAATCCCACTGAATATGCCTTCCAGTCACAAAAACACTCATCAACCATTACCCTTTGATTCCTGCCTCTGAGCCAATTTTGGATCCAATTTGCCACTTTGTCCTGGATCCCATGGGCTTTTACTTTCATGACCAATCTGCCATGTGGGACCTTATCAAAAGCTTTGCTAAAATCCATATACACTACATCATATGCACTGCCCTCATTGACCCTCCTGGTTACCTCCTCGAAAAATTCAATCAAGTTAGTCAGACACCACCTTCCCTTAACAAATCCATGCTGACTGACCTTGATTAATCCATGTCTTTCCAAATGAAGATTTATCCTGTCGCTCAGGATTTTTTCCAATAATTTTCCCACCACTGAGGTTAGGCTGACTGGTCTGTAATTAATTACTCGGTCTATCCTTTTCTCCTTTTTTAAATAAAGGTGCAACATTAGCAGTCCTCCAGTCCTCTGGCACCACACCTATAGCCAGAGAGGACTGGAAAATGATGGTCCGAGCCTCTGCTATTTCCCCTTTTGCTTCTCTTAACACCCTGAGATACATTTCACCCAGGTCTGGAGATTTATCCACTTTCAAACTGCTAAGCCCCTCAATACTTCCTCTCTCATTATGTTTATCTTGTCTAATATTTCACACTCTTCCCTCATTGCAAATTCTGTATCACCCTTCTCTTTTGTGTAAACAGATGCAAAGTATTCATTAAGAATCATATCCACATCTTCTGCTTCCACACACAGATTTCCTTTGTGGTCTCTAATAGGTCTCACTCTTTCTCTAGTTATACTCTTGCTTGTAATGTATTTATAAAACATCTTTGGGTTTTCCCTGCTTTTACTTCCCAACATTCTTTCATGCTCTCTCTTTGCTTTCCTGATATATTTTTTAATTGCACCCCTGCACTTCTTATAATCCTCTAGTGTCTCTGCAGTATTGAGTTCTTGGAATCTGTCATAAGCTTCCCTTTTTTTTTTATCTTACCTTGTATGTCCCTTGACATCCAGGAGGCTCTATATTTGTTAGCCCCACCTTTTTTTTTAAGGGAACATACTTGCTCTGTACCTTCAGAATCTCCTCCTTGAATGCCTCCCACTGCCCTGACACTGATTTACCATCAAGTAGTCATTTCTTGTCCACCTTGGCCAAATCCCATCTCAACTCAGCAAAATTGGCTTTATCCCAATTGAGAACTTTTTTTCTTGGTCCACCTTTGTCCTTTTCCTTAACTACCCTAAATCTTACTGAATTATAATCACTAGCACCAAAATGCTGTCCCATTGATACTCCTTCCACCTGTCCATCTTCATTCCCCAAAACCAAGTTCAGAACCGCCCTCCTCCCTTGTTGGGCTTGTTACATACTACCTAAAGAAGTTCTCCTGAATGCATTTTAGGAATTCCGCACTCTCTACACAATTCACACTTCTTTTTTCCCCAGTTAATATTAGGGTAGTTGAAATCTCCCACTATTACAGCTCTATAAATGGCAGGCAGGCAGTGACTAGTGGGGTGTCGCAGGGCTCAGTGCTAGGACCCCAGCTATTTAGAATATACGTCAATGATTTAGATGAAGGAATTGAGTGTAATATCTCCAAGTTTGCAGATGACACTAAGCTGGGTGGCGGTGTGAGCTGTGAAGAGGATGCTAAGAGGCTGCAGGTTGACTTGGACAGGTTAGGTGAGTGGGTAAATGCATCGCAGATGCAGTATAATGTGGATAAATGTGAGGCTATCCACTTTGGTGGCAAAAACATGAAGACAGAATATTATCTGAATGGCGGCAATTTAGGAAAAGGGGAGGTGCAACATGACCTGGGTGTCATGGTACATCAGTCATTGAAAGTTGGCATGCAGGTACAGCAGGCGGTGAAGAAGGCAAATGGCATGTTGGTCTTCATAGCTAAGGGATTTGAGTATAGGAGCAGGGAGGTCTTAATACAGTTATACAGGGCCTTGGTGAGGCCTCACCTGGAATATTGTGTTCAGTTTTGGTCTCCTAATCTGAGGAAGGACGTTCTTGCTATTGAGGAAGTGCAGCGAAGGTTCACCAGACTGATTCCTTGGATGGCAGGACTGACATATGAGGAGAGACTGGATCGACTGGGCCTGTATTCACTGGAGTTTAGAAAGATGAGAGGGGATCTCATAGAAAAATATAACATTCTGACGGGACTGGACAGGTTAGATGCAGGAAGAATATTCTCGATGTTGGGGAAGTCCAGAACCAGGGGTCACAGTCTAAGGATAAGGGGTTAGCCATTTAGGACCAAGATGAGGAGAAACTTCTTTACTCAGAGTGTTGTTAACCTGTGGAATTCTCTACCGCAGAGAGTTGTTGAAGCCAGTTCGTTAGATATATTCAAGAGGGAGTTAGATATGGCCCTGATGGCTAAAGGGATCAAGGGGTATGGAGAGAAAGCAGGAAAGGGGTACTGAGGTGAATGATCAGCCATGATCTTATTGAATGGTGGTGCAGGCTCGAAGGGCCGAATGTCCTGCTCCTGCACCTATTTTCTATGTTTCTAGGGGTCCAAGTTTCGAGCCGCACCTGGAACGGCGCAGTCCCGAACTGGATGCCCGTTTTTCGCGCCACAAAGTGCACCTAAAAAAAACCTCCAGATTCTCCACCTCCCTGCAGGTCCTCAGGCACTCGGCAGAGCCAGGTCCCTGCGCTGAAAACAGTGCCGGGACCTCTGCACATGCGCGCTACAGTGGGCGCGCAAGTGCAGTAGCTCCAGGCGCCGAACTGTATGGGAGGGGCCCGAAGCACGCAGCCCCTAGCCCTGGCCGAATGGCCTCACTGGGGCTGTGTGAATAAGGCTCCTCCCACGGCCAGCTCCTGCTTCCTCCCGACCCGACTCAACTCCCGCTTCCCGCCTCCGGACCGGACCCGACACCTGCTCCCCCCCTCCCCCCGCCCCCGGACCGGACCCGACACCCGCTCCCCCCCCCCCCCCCCCGCCCCTGGACTGGACTTGATACCCGCTCCCCCCCCCCCGCCCCCGGACCGGACCCGACACCCACTCCCTCCCCCCCCACCCCCGCCCCCGGACTGGACCCGACACCCACTTCCCCTCCCCCCCCCCCCCCCACCGTCTCCACCTCCGCCTCCGCCTCCGCCTCCGCCTCCGCCTCCGGACCCGACTCCCGCCCCCCCCCCCCCCCATCCCCGCCCCCGGATCAGACCTGACCTCCCTCCCCCCGACCTGACCTCTCCCTCCCTCCCTCCCTCCCCCTGACCCAAACCGAACCGACCTCCCTCCCACCAACCCCCCGACCCGACCCAACGCCACCTACCTGTAAATCTGGTGCTGGGGACGGGCCCTGCCCGAAGTCTCAGTCCCGGCCCGTTCAGCCTCCCTCCCCCTTCTCCTCCCCCCCCACCCCCCCCCAATCTCCTCCCCCCCCAATCTCCTTCCCCCCATCTCCTTCTCCCCCCAATCTCCTCCCCCCAATCTCCTTCTCCCCCCATCTCCTTTCCCCCATCTCCTTTCCCCCATCTCCTTTCTCCCCCTTCTCCCCCATCCCTCTTTCTCCCCCATCCCTGCCCCTTCTCCCCCTCCACCTTCTCCCCCATCCCTCCCCCTTCTCCCCTTCCCTCCCCCTTTCCTCCCTCTGCTCCCCCCCTCTCTCCCTCTACCCCCCTCCTCCCCCTCCCCTCGCTGTCAGAAACACAGACACTGACAGACAGAGAATGAGAGACACACAGACAGACAGAGAGATAGAGACACCGACAGAGACACACTGAGGGGGGCATCCCAGCACGCTGTTGGAGGGCTCCCGGTGCTGCAGTCGGTAAGTAGAAAATGTTTTTATTTATTGATTTAAAAAAAAAATTATTTCTTATTAATTTTTTTGATTGATTTATTGGTTGAATTATTGATGTATTTATCATTTATTATTGATGATGGCTCTTTATTTGTAAAACTGAAGTGTTTAATGTTTGTAAACTTCCCTTTAAACACCCCCCCCCCCCACCATTCCCTATGCCTGATTTTCTAAAGTGTAGACAAAGTTTTTTCGAGCGTACAAAAATCTTCACTTACTCCATTCTAAGTTAGTTTGGAGTAAGTTTTCACTCACGAAACTTTGAAATCAGGCGTAAGTGGCCGGACA
The DNA here is from genome assembly GCF_044704955.1 of Pristiophorus japonicus. Lineage (NCBI taxonomy): Eukaryota > Metazoa > Chordata > Chondrichthyes > Pristiophoridae > Pristiophorus > Pristiophorus japonicus. The sequence goes on along the minus strand of NC_091978.1, from coordinate 259,752,917 downwards.
CGCCCCCTTTTGAAAAAAAAATTCTGTTCCAAAGTGAAACTGTTCTAACTGACTAGAACTGGAGCAAACTAAATGACGAGAATTCCGATTTCTAAGATACTCTGTTCTACACCAGTTGCTCCTAAAAATCAGGAGAAAATCATGTGGAAACTTGGGGCCTATGTTTCTATAGTTTTTGCACTTCGCAGCAATTTGCCCACATATTTGTTCTTCTATCTCCCTCTGACTGCTTGGGGGGGTCTATAGTACACTCCCAGTAGCGTGATCGCCCCTTTTTTGTTCTTCAATTCAACCCATATGGCCTCGTTTAATGACTCATCTAACATATCATCCCTTCTCCCAGCTATAATTGTTTCTTTAATTAATACTGCAACCCTGCCTTCTTTTTTACTCACCTCTCTATCCCATCTGAAAACCCTGTAACCAGGAATGTTGAGCTACTATACCGGTTCTTCTTTCAGCCATGTCTCAGTATTGGCTATAATATCATACTGCCAAGTGTCTATCTGTGCTCTCAGCTCATCTGCCTTATTCCCTATACTACTTGCATGAAAGTATGTACCATTTAGTGGTGTCAAACTCCTTTGTTGCCTATTTTCTAGCCCTTGTTTCCTCTGTCTTCCAAATTCACTTTCTACTTCTCTGCTGCACAATTTCAGCTTTGCTTCTCTCCCCACTGAATCTATTCTCTGGTTCCCATCCCCCTGCCAAGCTAGTTGCAACCCTCCCCAACAGCACTAACAAACCCTCTTGCGAGGATACTGGTCCCAGCTCTGTTGAGGTGCAACCTGCTCGGCTTGTACAGGTCCCAACTCCCCCAGAAGTGGTCTCAATGCCTTAGGAATCTAAAGCCCTCCGAATTTGTTAAGGGAAGATCGTGTTTGACTAACCTGATTGAATTTTTTGGGGAGGTAACCAAGAGGGTCAATGAGGGTAGTACGTACGATGTAGTGTATATGGTCTTTAGCAAAGCTTTTGATTAGGTCCCACATGGTAGACTGGTCACGAAAGTTAAAGCCCATGGGATCCAAGGCAAAGTGGCTAGTTGGATCCAAAATTGGCTTAATGGTAGGAAGCAAAGGGTAATGCTTGATGGATGTTTTTGTGACGGGAAGGATATTTCCAGTGGGGTTCTGTAGGGCTCAGTACTGGGTCCCTTGCTTTTTGCGGTATATATCAATGATTTAGATTTGAATATAGGGAGTATGATGAAGAAGTTTGCAGATGACAATAAAGTTGGCTGTGTTGTTGATAATGAAGAGGAGAGATATGGATTGCAGGAGGATATCAATCTACTGGTCAGGTGGGCAGAGCAGTGGAAATTGGAATTTAATTCGGAGAATAGTGAGGTAATGCACTTTGGGAGGACTAATAAGGAAAGGGTATATACATGAAACGGTAGGCCATTTAATAGTGTAGATGAACAAAGGGACCTTGGAGTGCTTGTCCACAGATCCCTGAAAGTAACAGGCCAGGTGGATAAGGTGATTAAGAAGGCATACAGAATGCTTGCCTTTATTGGCCGAGGCATAGAATAAAAGAGCAGGGAGGTTATGCTTAAATTGTGTAATACTCTGGTTAGGCCACAGCTGGAGTACTGCGTGCAGTTCTGGTCGCTGTATTATAGGAAGGACGTGGTTGCACTAGAGAGGGTGCAGAGGAGATTTACTAAGATGCTGCCTGGAATGGAGAATCTTAGCTATGAGGACAGATTGAATAGGCTGGGTTTGTTCTCATTGGAAGAGAGGAGATAGAGAGGAGATATTATTGAGGTGTACAAAATTTTGAGTGGCCATGATATGATGGATAGCAAGGGCCTATTTCCATTGGTGGAGGGGTGAATTAACGAGGGGGCATAGTTTTAAGGTGGTTGGTGGAAGGTTCAGAGGGGTTTTGAAGGGGGGCTTCTTCACGCAGAGGGTTGTGGGGGTCTGGAACTCACTGCATGGAAGGGTGGCGGATGCAGAAACCCTCACCACATTTAAAAGGTGCTTGGGTGGGCACTTAAAATGCTGTAACCTGCAGGGTTACGGACCTAGAGCTGGTAAGTGGGATTAGACTGGATAACCTCTTGTTGGCTGGCGCAGCTACAATGGTAAGTACTGCAAGGAATTGAATACGGCCAGGGTGATCTCCTGGACTTTCTATTGCCTGGATGGATCGGAGAGGAATTTACCCAGACTTTTTTTACCCCAATTGGACTGTGTTTTTATAGAAACATAGAAACATAGAAAGTAGGTGCAGAAGTAGGCCATTCGGCCCTTCGAGCCTGCACCACCATTCAATAAGTTAATGGCTGATCATTTACCTCAGTACCCCTTTCCTGCTTTTCCTCCATACTCCTTGATCCCTTTAGCCATCAGGGCCATATCTAACTCCCTCTTGAATATATCTAACGAACTGGCATCAACAACTCTCTGCAGTAGAGAATTCCACAGGTTAACAACTCTCTGAGTGAAGAAGTTTCTCCTCATCTCAGTCCTAAATGGTTTACTCCTTATCCTTCGACTGTGGCCCCTGGTTCTGGACTTCCCCAACATCGGGAACATTCGTCCTGCATCTAACCTGTCCAGTTCCGTCAGAATTTTATATGTTTCTATGAGATCCCCTCTCATTCTTCTAAATCCAGTGAATACAGACCCAGTCGATCCAGTCTCTCCTCATATGTCAGTCCCGCCATCCTGGGAATCAGTCTGGTGAACCTTCGCTGCACTCCCTCAACAGCAAGATCATCATTCCTCAGATTAAGAGACTAAATCTGAACACAATATTCCACATTAGGCCTCACCAAGGCCCTGTACAACTGCAGTAAGACCTCCCTGCTCCTATACTCAAATCCCCCAGCTATGAAGGCCAACATTCCATTTGCCTTCTTCACCGCCTACTGTACCTGCATGCCAACTTTCAGTGACTGATGGACCATGACACCCAAGTCTCGTTACACCTCCCCTTTTCCTAATCTGCCACCATTCAGATAATATTCTGCCCTCATGTTTTTGCCACCAAAGTGGATGACCTCACATTTATCCACATTTTCCCACTCACCCTAACCTATCCAAGTAACCCTGCAGCTTCTTAGCATGCTCCTCACAGCTCACACCGCCACCCAGCTTAGTGTTGTCTGCAAACTTTGAGATATTACACAATTTCTTCATCTAAGTCATTGATGTATATTGTAAATAGCTGGGGTCCCAGTACTGAGCCCTGCGGCAACCCACTAGTCACTGCCTGCCATTCTGAGAAGGACCCGTTTATCGCTACTCTTTGCTTCCTGTCTGCCAACCTGTTCTCTATCCACGTCAATACATTACCCCCAATACCATGTGCTTTAATTTTGCACACTAATCTCTTGTGTGGGACCTTGTCAAAAGCCTTTTGAAAGTCCAAATACACCACATCCACTGGTTCTCCCTTGTCCACTCTACTTGTTACATCCTCAAAAAATTCTAGAAGATTTGTCAAGCATGATTTCCCCTTCATAAATCCATGCTGACTTGGACCAATCCTGTCACTGCTTTCCAAATGCGCTGCTATTTCACATTTAATAATTGATTCCAACATTTCCCCCACTGCTGATGTCAGGCTAACTGGTCTATAATTCCTCGTTTTCTCTCTCCCTCCTTTTTTTAAAAGTGGTGTTACATTAGCTACCCTCCAGTCCATAGGAACTGATCCAGAATCGATAGACTGTTGGAAAATGACCACCAATGCATCCATTATTTCTAGGGCCACTTCCTTAAGCACTCTGGGATGCAGACTATCAGGCCCTGGGGATTTATCAGCCTTCAATCCCATCAATTTCCCGAACACAATTTCCTGACTAATAAGGATTTCCTTCAGTTCCCCGTTCTCGCTAGACCCTCAGTCCCCTAGTATTTCTGGAAGGTTATACGTGTCTTCCTTCGCGAAGACAGAACCAAAGTATTTGTTCAATCGTTCTGCCATTTCTTTTTTCACCATTATAAATTCACCTGATTCTGACTGCAAGGGACCTACGTTTGCCTTCATTAATCTTTTTCTCTTCACATATCTATAGAAGCTTTTGCAGTCAGTTTTTATGTTCCCAGCAAGCTTCCTCTCATACTCTATTGTCCCCCTCCTAATTAAACCCTTTGTCCTCCTCTGCTGAATTCTAAATTTCTCCCAGTTCTCAGATTTGCTGCTTTTTCTGGCCAATTTATATGCCTCTTCCTTGAATTTAACACTACCCCTAATTTCCCTTGTTAGCCACGGTTGAGCCACTTTCCCGCTTTGTTTTTACTCCAGATAGGGATGTACAATTGTTGAAGTTCATCCATGTGATGTGACTTTTGCCTCTCCCAGGAGATCACATGGCTCCGGTTGGGGTGGAGTGTAGAATGTTGCAGTGTAAGGGTTATCGCAGTTGTGTGGGGCGGACTGGTTGGACTGGGTGCTCTTTACCTTTCCGCCATTGTTCATTGCTCATAGGTTTATATGTGACCATCAGGGCTGCTGACCGAGGGCCGTGTGGCTCTTTGTTGGCTGGCGTGGACACGATGGGCCGAAATGGCCTCCTTCTGCACTGTAAATTTCTATTTTTCTATCCTTCTATTCCTGTACTCACTCGCGCATGTCACCAGCAGTAACCCGGAGATTACTATCTTTGATGTCCTGCTTTTTAACCTCTCTCTGTAGCTCCCTAAACTCTGCATACATGACCTCAGCCCTCATATAAGGACATTTTAAACAAGGCATGTTTCACCTTAATATGATTAAACTGCCAAAATAAAATTGGTTGTTGCCTCTTTAAGTACTTTCATTAAAATTTTTATTTGTAAGCCTCAGCCTTTCTCAAACTCCTGGGTTTTCTATTTATATTTTCTACAGTGCTATAATTCTGTTACGAACTACACCTGTGCTACAATTCCCAGGTTGCTACAGTCTGAGCAGGAGCAAGATGGAGAATTTCCCAGGACACATTAGTATTAGTGCAATTAGAAGTGTGTGTTTTTCCACATGCTATATATTTCAAGTTTCTTTCTTTTTCCAAATCATTTTAAAACAAGCTAGCTAAAGGATTATAAAAGCTTTGTTTATGTAAAGTGTCAGATTTGAACTATGAACAAGTGCTAAATTTTTACTTCAGAGAGAAATCCTAGCTCAGAGATTGTTTTATAGAAACTGCACTTATTTTTCTCAGTACAAATTTTGAATTGTGTCTTTGCTCTGCTATTTAAGGTTGTTTTGTTCAAAAAACAAGGAGAAAGATGAATTTGCGTGACTTTTTAGGGCGTATTTTTTTAATCCTGCCATATAGTGAGGTACCTCAGCCCTGTGGTGTGCTAAACCCATCCCCTCCCGTCTAGTGGCATCAGGTTCTGGAACTCCTTCTCCCCAACCAAAATCACTAAAATATTTTTTCAAACATTTTTTCTTCAGTCAGCTTAAAAATCTACTATTGGCGTCACACTATCATCATGCTTTTTGATTGGCTCAAATTTGATATTTTAAAGCACAACATTTGAAAATAACTCAATATCCAAAGCCCTACACTCCTTTTTACTTCTGTGCTTGGCTTGATTTTCTTTTGTATTTTAACCCCAGATTTATCATATGCCACTTTTTCTCATTTTAATTGTAATGGTACTGCTCACCATGTCAACTTTGAGGTACTCGGTACATCCTGTCTGTCTTGCGAGGGTTCAAATCTGTGCTTGTCAGTTCTTTAACTACCAGTTAGTGACCATGGGCCCAAGTTTCGGCATCTGGTGAAAATGGCACACCTCCAAGACTTACGTGATCTGCCTGGGCTCGAAGGTGCGACAGAATAAATTATAGCAATTCTCCGGTCCTCCTGGACCGTGGCATGGCGTGGCTTGGCGTGGCGCAGCGTTGTCTTCCTGGGGCGGAGCAAGCCTATAGTACTCTGCAGGTGGGCGTGGCTAAGCTCCTGCGTGTCTAAATACAGCCGGCATCGTTGCGCGTGCGCGTTGCAACGTGCGCGCATGCTCAATGGAACCTCGACCTTGGCAATCGGCCATTTAAAGCGAGAACGTGGCACGCATTTAAAGCTGGCTGGGATTTTTGGTTGCAGGTAGGAAAAGAATTGAACATTATTTTATTGATTCTTGTGCAGAGGAGTGCTGAAAAGGTGCTGCATAGGTGCAAGCAAGGACATTTAAAGGGAAAACGTGGCAGACACTCATTTAAAGCTAGCTGGGATTTTTGGTTGCAGGTAGGAAAAGGATTGAACATTATTTTATTGCTTCTTGTGCAAAGGTGCCACATAGGTGAAAACAAGGACATTTAAAGGGAAAACGTGGCACTCTGTTACAGCGAGCTGTGTGATTTATTGGTGCAGGAAGGGAAGGAGTGAAAAGTCTTAAGTGATTCTTGGAGTGCAAAGGGCTGCTGCTCACATGCATGCAAGAAAAGGACTGTGTTTTTAAAAATCACTGAGTGGAAATCCAGTACCTGTACAGCAATGCAAGAACGTGCAGCGAGAAGGAAGAACTTCTTGCATGACGAAGTCGAGACACTAGTTAATGTCATTGAGGATAGATGGCAGGAGCTGGACACCAGCAACAGAGGCCGCACAAAGGTGGCACCCAAAGAAATCAAGAAACGCTGGGACCTGCTTGCAGATGAATACTGCACAGTGGTGAATACCAGGAGATCTGGAGCCCAGTGTAAAAAGAAATGGCAGGACCTTGGTCAAGTCGTTAGTGTAAGTAATATCTTCATTTTCTCAATGGAATTGCAATTCTAAATGTGACCAGCTGTATATGTCCCACCCGGCAGAAAGGCACCCTCTCTTAAAAGTTATATTTTCATCATTGCAGAAGAAATTGGCTCACAACAAAAGGGAAAGAACACGAACAGGAGGAGGCCTGCCAAATCTGCACCCACTGACACCTTTGGAACAGAGGGTCACTGCCCTGATGCGTCGTGCCTGGAGAAAGGCAATCAGTGATGCACAAGCTGGGCCCACACGCTTGGGAGAGGGTAAGTCCTGAAAATGCATCGTGACCCTTTAAATCAACCTGCTGCCTCGCCTGCTATGTGCGAGACTATCCATGTCACCCATCCTGCCCACTCCTGTGCTGCTAACCATTTGACTGTTCGGTTATATTTTGCAGAACATGATGTCAATCCAGAAGATTCAGAGGAAGAGTCGGATGCATGCGATCAAGACCAAGGTGGTGACGGGGAGGAGGGGGGAATGGATATTGTTCAGGGAAGAATGTCGATCGTAATATGGATCAGTTCATAGTGCAGGGCCTCACTATCCCAGAGAATACCATGAATTCTCCTCCAACATTCCACTCCTTCATCCACCCCCCCAACCTTCCGTGGTGCTTTAAGTTCTGATGCGGCATGTCATCGTCTCCTCGCGTGCCCATCTGCACTTAGTGATGCAAGTTCTGGTAAGACGTTCCATGATTTCACATCCTTTGAGGTTGAGTCACAGTGGTGGTGGTGGAATGCAGCTTGTAGCAACCAGGGCCCCATTCTCAGAGGTAGAGGGTCACGGTGGTGGAGGTAGAATGTAGTGTGAAACACCCAGGGCCCCAGTGTCAGAGGAAGCGGGTCCCAGTGGTGGTGGTGGCAGTGGTGGAATGCAGTGTGGAACACCCAGGGCCCCACCGTCTCACCCTGCGCCTCGCACTGGAGTGGTGCCACGAGGCAGGGCCGGGGGGAGAGGAAGGAGAACCCGAGTAGGCTCCCCTGAGATGCAGCGTTCAACAAATGCGCTTGACGTTATTGCATTGGGTGTGGAGGGCAATGACCTTACCCGTTCACTCGAGGGCACCATCAGAGGGGTTGGTGATGAGTTGACAGCGCTGTGCGGGCAAATAGCAGTTATGCCACGTGACTGAGTGTGGGAATGGCACGGTCAGTGCAAATGCTGGCAGAGGCCATCGAAAAGTTAGCTGCTGCAATAAGCGCACACCTCCCTACCAATCAAATGCCCCTCCCACTGCAATCCCAGTATCAGCCTCTGTAGCGATCCAAGCTGGGATCCTCCCTCTCTCCCCCCCCCCCCCACTAACCTTTCTCTTCCCCTATCCACCCTCTCTTCCCCCCACCACCTCTTCTCTTCCCCTACACCCCACCACCCCTCCTCTTCCCCTACACCCCCCTCCCCATGAGGCAGTGCACATGCACCGAGATGTGGATGAGAGCTGGGTGCAGCCTTTCTTTGCTGCTGGTGTTGATGTAGTAGATTTGATGCCACTGTTGGAAATGTTTACAAATTGAAATTGTGTACTAAGTTTTGTAACTGTACAAGTATATAAGTGATAGAGTTTTTAAGTGATCTTAGTAAGTTATTTACATTTACTGCGTTAAAGTTATCTTATGGTTGTTCAGTAATTCTGTTTACAGATTGAAATTGTTTACTACGTTTTCTAACTTCAGAACTATATAAATGTTTGGGGTTGTTAAGTGATCAGAAAGAGTCAAATCAACATTGATACAACAGTGATTTTATTGCAGTAAAGTACATTGTAAAGATTTCAATGAAATGTATTGTACATTGAGACAGAATCATGACAAGAATGGTTTTATTATTATTGCACTAAAGTAAAGTACATTGTAAGCATATCAATAAAGTTCATTACTTAACATTACAACTGATTCCTGGTCCATTAACATACCAAACACAATCTTTAAGGAACACCTGCAAAAAGATAAACATCCCTCATCCCTTCAATCATGCGTGCCTCCTGCACCTAGCCATGACCGAGGGGTATGCTGGTGTGGTGTGTCGTTGCTCGGAGATCTCTCCTGCTGCAGTGGGATGGGAGTCTGTGGACCAAGGAAGCCAGCGACTAATTGCACTACAGTATCTGAAACACACAGATTGGTCCTGCTGCTGGCTGCGAGGGGTTGGGTTGGGGGCTGGGGGGGTGGAGCGGGGAGGGGAAGAGTGCTGTTAGGAGTGCAGGAGTGAGGAGGGGCATACGGAGTGAAGGGTTGGGACGTTGGTGGGGGGGGGGGGGGAAGAGTGCTGCTGGGGGTGTGGGAGACAATGGTGGGTTAGGGTGGCTTACAACACGTTACTCTAACAGTCAGTCCCTGACGGAGGCACAATGCCAAACAGTTAATTTTGCAAATGAGGTGAGTCATTCAAGTAATAGGTTGGACTAATGGGGTATGATGATTTCCAAAGGATCAAATTAGCCATAATTAGGTGTTGATGTGCCTGCCTCAGCCGGGAGGCTACACTTGTTCATTTATAAAAAGAGAAGCAACTATCCTCATTCAGCAGATATAAGGCAAGATATCATCAAAAGAGGTTTTTGGACATTTTAAGTGATGTGTTTAATGTTTCAGTCCTTTTTGTGTTTAATTCCCACCCTCTCCGGCTGTGCCTGCACTGAGCTTACCTCTAGGTAAGGTTGTTCTGAACTTACAGCCTAAGTTAGTTTGTAGTAAGTTTTCACTGCCGAAACTTGCAAAACAGGCCTGAGTGGCTGGACACACCCACTTTTGAAAAAAAAATACCTTACCTAAAGCCAACCTCAACTAACTCAGTCGAACTGGAGCAAACTAATATCCGAGAATTGCAATGTCTAACATTCTCCAAACTAAACTAGTTGCTCCAAAAAACTATGAGCAACTCCACCCGAAACTTGGGCCCCATCTTTCTGAGATGAAGGTGTAGATGGAGTCTTTGTGTCAAGATGCTCCAAAATGACATAACTGGTGAAGAAAGATCAGAATATGCAAATCATTGCATAGACCATAGTTAGAATATTATGTCTACTTTTGGATGCCTTACTTTAGGAAAGATAGTAAGGCTATGAGAGTATGCAGAAGAGATTCACAAAATTAATACCAGGGATGAGGGGCATTATGAGAACAAACTAAGGGCTCAATTTTCCCCAGTTAGCTGCGTAATTTTTTTGGCATGCGCCATTTTTTGGGGAGCAAATTAAAATCTCCAAGTTTCCCCAAAGTTTCTGTGCCAGCTTAACTCAGTTAGTTACACTATTTTTAGGTTAGGTTTTTATTGCGTCATAGGGGACGTAATGACCTGATGTCTAAGCCAGTTTTTCAGATTTAAGCAAGTTTGGCCAACTTACAATTTTCCTAGGACGGCGTATGTGACCACTCCCAAAAATCCTTCTGGGCACTTAAGAAAAAGCAGCGCACATCAAAAAATCGGTGCAGAAAGACGCCATTGTTTTTAGGCCAAGTTTTGGAGGGAGTCAAGAAGGCAAAGAATGTACATCATGAAGCTAAATTTTTCAAAGTCAAAGGGGAGAAAATGGAAGTCTAATGCAATTCTTTAATATTTGATTTTTTTCAAAGTACCATGCCACCACAGAATGTCTCCTCACTAGGCTCGAGGGTTGGAGAGGCGGCCAACAGAATCGCTCCCTCGCCCGGACACAGGGGCTCAGCTTCAAAAGAAGCCTGGGGGGTGGAAGCCAAACTGAAGTGATCAGAACCCTTAGACTATACAGCAGCTTCAAAAGAATCCTGTGGGTGGGGGGTGGATGCTGAGTCTCTGTGTCCAGACGAGGGAGTGATTCTGCCGGCCGACACTCGAGCCCAGGGAGGAGACCTTCGGTGGTGGGATGGTACTTTGAAAAAAATCAAAAATTAAAGAATCGCACTGAATGCCTAGCTTCCCGTTCTAAGAAAGCCTATTGTGCATGCGCAGACCAGGGTGTGGTCCATATTTGGTCGTCGACCTTGGGGAGACAGAGAGGAAAGAAGGTGTGAGTGCTTTGTCCTGCTGTTTTGAGCTTCTTGCAAAGCTACAATTAAATTATGAGGGCAATATTAACAATGCCATAGCTCGAGCAAGCCTTCTGCATGATTGTGCTGCAGAGAAGAAGATTAATTAGACATCATCACTTAAGGAATCTCAGAGCACGTAGAATGATGGGCAGGAGGCCTTACCCACATTGGGTATATCGAGACAGGCATTCTTACCTGCACCTGAGTGATGCGGACTGTGTGAGAAGGCTGGGTTTCCGCAAAGAAGTTGTAACCGAGATCTGTAAGTTAATAAAAGCAGATCTGCTCCCTAGAAGCGTCAGGAGCACTGCTTTGTCAGTTGAAGTAAAGGTTACTGCTGCACTATATACACGGAAGAATAACTACATAAAGTTCCCCATGACAGCCCAGGCAATGCGTGACAGGGCTATGGGCTTCCCAAAGGTATAGGGCTGCATTGATTGTACCCACATCGCCTTGCGAGCACCTTTGGAGGATTCCGAGATGTACAGGAACAGAAAAGGCTTCCACTCCGTGAATGTGCAGCTTGTCTTTGACGACATGCATCGCATCATAGCAGAAAGCTATATCTGCCATGTTTCTGCAGCAGCCAGAAGGGCAGAGCTAGCTGCTGGGGACAAAGGGTAAGGCCTGCCACCTGGCTCATGATGCACATTGCGACATGCAGCATAATAGAGAGGACCATTGGCATCTTGAAACAGCGTTTCCGATGCCTAGACCATTCCGAAGGCTACTTGTAATACTCCCCTGAGATTGTGGGTCAGTTCACCGTTGTGTGCTGCATGCTGCACAACTTAGCCATCATGAGGCAGCAGCAGCTGGTAGTAGAAGACCCACCTGAGGTGAGAGTGGCTGATGATGAGGAGGAAGATGCAGATAACGAGGAGGAGGAGGAGAACGAGGAAGCCATGTAACGACCTGACCCTGGAGCATGACAGCGGAGGAGGGCGGGCTGTCGTCTCCCTTTAACGATTGCTCGAGCCTTGCGCCAGCAGCTCATCCGTGAACGCTTGGCTGCCTGAAGGCTCAGCGGCAACTATTCCAAATGGACCATGTTTACTGTTTGGACATGTTCCGTAATGTTGTGTTGTGTTAATGGAACAAATAATGGAAATGATTCTTCTTTAGTTCAAAAAGTTATGTTAATAATGGAACAAATAATGTAAATGATTCAGTTATAACTTAAAATATATTTGATTCAAAAGTTTAACACTTTGTACTTAACTTAACTTTAATAAAAATATTCTTGTTATTCAAGTTTTCAGTTAAGATCACTTACAAACTTTAAGATCACTTACAAATTTAAGATCACTTACAAACTATAAGATCACTCACAAACTTTAAGATCACTTACAAACTTTTAAACTTGTAAATTTCCATCACTTACAAAAAACTTTTAATTTGAGAACTCTTACAACAGTAACAAAAATAATAATAACAACAGCAGCAGCAAAGAAAGGCTGCACCCATTTCTCCTCCACCTTATTCTAAGACAGCCCTCTGCACTTGGTCTTGGTCCTGTAGGCGGTGGCGCAGCGTTTCTCGGGTTGGTACCAAGCTTATTCTTTCGAGCATCTGGGGTAATCCGCACTTCTTGATGCGGGCGTGGTAATGTGGAAAGCCCAGCTTGGGCCTCTTCAGATGTTGGTCTGGGGATTGGAGTGGGAGTGGCAGTTGATTCTGTCAATGGCTGCGGGGTCTGGGCGTGTTCCCTTATTGCAGCAGCTACCTCTGACATTCCCTCTCTCATGTGCCCTGACAGCGTCTCAACTATCTGCAACATTCCCTCCCTCATGTTCACTGACAGTGTATCAGCTACCTGTGACATTCCCTCCCTCACGTTCACCAACAGTGCATCAGCTACCTGCGACATTCCCTCCCTCATGTTAACTGACAGTGCATCAGCTACCTGCGACATTCCCTCCCTCATGTTAACTGACAGTGCATCAGCTACCTGCGACATTCCCTCCCTCATGTTCACTGACAGTGTATCAGCTACCTGCGACATTCCCTCCCTCATGTTAACTGACAGTGCATCAGCTACCTGCGACATTCCCTCCCTCATGTTAACTGACAGTGCATCAGCTACCTGCGACATTCCCTCCCTCATGTTCACTGACAGTGCATCAGCTACCTGCGACATTCCCTCCCTCATGTTAACTGACAGTGTATCAGCTACCTGCGACATTCTCTCCCTCATGTTCACTGACAGTGTATCAGCTACCTGTGATGTTCCATCCCTAATGTTCCCAGACAGTGTTCCCATTTCTTGCAAGAGTGTTGTTACTTCTCCCGATAGTCCCGATACCTCATCACCCATCCCACTGATGGTGTCCAGGAGTGATCGCGTAAGGTCAATGCTCTCCCCACTCATTGCCATCATCTGAACCACCTCAGGAGAGCGCTGTCGATCTCTCCTTCCCCTTCTCACCCTGGGTGTGGCTCGCTGCATCCCACTGGGACCCGCAGTCTCGAATGGCGGGGCCCTGGGTGTGGCTTACTGCACCCCACTGGGACCCGCAACCTTGAACTGTGCAAAGCCATGGAACGTTTCGACACTCGTACCACTCAGGAAAGGGACTGGCACCTCAATAGACAGCACCAGCACCTCCGTCAGAGTGAGTGCAACAGTGGGGGCTTCATCCTCCCCCTCCCCTGCCCCTCTCCCTACCCCTCCCCCTCCACCTCACCCTCATGCTCTTGGCCTGGAAGGTGGGATTGGAAGATTTTCTCCCCTTCAGGCTCGTCTGCATCTTCTTCTGCATTGGCTTCAGCCTCTTCAGGATTGGCCTCAAGCTCTGCAAAATATAACAGAACAGACAAATGGTTAGCAGCAGTGGGGGGAGGGACAGGGTGGTATGAGTAGGCTCACACAGTGCAGGCAGCACGCTCATTTGAAGGAACACGATGAATGATAGCACATTGCATCAACTGAAGCTTAGCTGACGGAGATATCCCCATGAACCGAAGCATGGCTATCCCGCGCAGTACTTAACATTTAGCAAAGCCAAAATGCTGAATTTGCAGGACTTACCTTCTCCCTCGAGTGTGGGCCCAGCTTGTGCAGTGGTGATTGCTTTTCTCCAGGCAGGACCCGTCAAAGCAGTGACCCTCTCTTCCAAAGATGTCAGCGGGTGCAGATTTGCCAGGCTTCCTCCTGTTAGAGTTCTCTCTCTTTTGTTGTGTGCCACCTTCCTCTGCAAAGATGAAAATATAACTTTTAGAGAGGGAGTCTTTCAGCTGGGTGGAACATACAGATGGTCACATTTACAATTGCAATTCCAGTGAATAAATGAAAATATTACTTACATTAACTACTTGACCAAGGTCCTGCCACTTCTTTTTGCACTGGCCTCCAGACCTCGGGGTAATCTTGTGCAAGTTAGTTCCAGCGTTTCTTCATTTCTTTTGGTGAAACTTTAATGTGAACTCTGTTGGTGTCCAGCTTGTGCCATCTGGCCTCAATTACAGTAACTAGTGCCTCTACTTCCTCTTGTGAGAAATTCTTGGTCCTTGAGCCACGTTGCATATTGTAACTCCAATTTTTTTTCCACTGAGAATTAAAGTTCTCACACACAACTTGCTCTTTAAAAATGGCCGAATGCAGATCGGGAGGTGTACTGGACTGGGCATGCGCACCCATAGCAGTTAAGTAAATAAACATCGTTTTTTTTTTAGCGCATGCGCAGAAGGGCGGGGGCATCCTTTTTTCGGCGCAGACATTAGGCTCCACCCCCCGAAGCTAAAGGATAGGCTGCGCAATGCGAATTTAAAAAATTAGAACGGGGAAACTTTCAAGTTATTTTTTTGGAGTAGTCGAGGCCAAAAAAAACGGGCGTAACTCTCGAAATACACCCAAAAACGGTATTGGGGAAAATTGAGCCCATTGTGTCTTTTTCTTAGAACAAGAAAAGGCTAAGAGGAGATCCGCTAGACGTTTTCAAAATTATGAAGGATTTTGATTAGGTAAAGCAGAAAAATGATTTCACTGGTTAGTGAGTCGATAACTAGAGGGCAGAAATTTAAGATCATCACCAAAATGACAAAGGGAGAGGTTAAAATTATCTTTATGCTGAGAGGACATGGAGTGCACTATCGCAACAGATGCTAGAAGCAGAATTCATTCAGACTTTTAAAAGGAAAGTGGATACAGATTTTAAAAAGAAAGATTTTAAAGGGGAGGGGGAAAGGGACTAGGAGTAGGTAGATTGCACTTTCAGGGTGCTGGCACAAGTGCAATTGTCCAAATGGCCTCTTACTGTACTGTAAAATTCTCTCATTCCAGAACAGGGGTGTCAAACGTACAGCACACATGTCTTTATCCAAGAAGAGAAAAGTAGTTCAAGAGTGCCGTATATTTCAAGAAACCTGTAGAATTTCATCTTTCTTTGTGAACATGATTGAAAAGTCCACGTGCTTGATTTGTACATAAAGATAACTGGTGAAAGAATACAAAATTCAAAGACACTGAAGCAAGCCATGGTGGGAAATATGATAAGTACACAGGAAAGTTACGTGAAGTTAAATTTTCAGAATTAGCGTAGTTGGTGCGAAAGCAGCAATCAATGTTTACTAATGCTCGCCAGGTAAGTGATGCTGTTGTTAAGGCGAACTATGTGAATGCCCATGAAATAGCTGTGTCATCAAAACCATTTTCTGATGAGGAACATTTGAAGAACTGTGTCATGTATGTAACCACTATGTTGCACCACTGTATTACTGTATACACTCAACCTCGATGCACACCTTGACTACAAGGGGTGAACTTGTGGGAGACACTCCTTACCTGATAACTCAGGTATAAAAAGGGAGGTCCCACGCAGGGTCACGGGCTTTTGGAGTCCTGTGAATAAAGAGTTTAGGTCATAGAGTGACCTTGTCCCCAGAATGTGCCTCGTGTGGTTTCATACTGTAGAGTAAGGACTTTACATTGGTGACGAGAAACGGGAATTCACGACCCACGAGAATGGCCACCGGTAGCACAGAGGAACGGTAGTGTGTTGGGGAAGACTGGGACGATTTTGTCGAGAGGCTTCAGCAAAGCTTCGCTACGAAAGAATGGCTGGGGGATGCAGCGGCCGACAAGCGAAGGGCTGATCTCTTGACCAGCTGCAGAACAAAGACTTACGCGCTTATGAAGGACTTACGAGCACCTGAAAAGTCGGCGGACAAAACCTTTGAAGAACTTAGCAAATTGATCGTGGAGCACCTCAAACCGGCGAGTAGCGTACATATGGCCCGACACAGATTCTACACTCACCGACGTCATGAAGGACAGAGCATACCGGACTTCGTAGCAGACCTCCGGCGTTTGGCCAGCCTCTGTAAGTTCACAGACGCCTGCAGGGGGGAGATGCTAAGGGACTTCTTTATCAAGAGCACCAGTCATGCGGGAATTTTCCGCAAATTAATTGAGACCAAGGATTTGACCTTGGAAGCGATGGCGTTGATGGCTCAAACTTTCATGGCGGGGGAGGAAGAGACGAAAATAATATACGCGCGCAATTCTGCCTCTAACGTGGCGATGGTTCAGGGAGTCAACATCATCAATGCGACTCAGAGCCCCGCAGGCAGGGGCAGTCCGAAGCAATAGACCCCAGAGCAGGACTTCAACAGAGACAATGGCAGGCTGAACAGACATTCATACCATCACAGTGGACAATGCGGCCCAGGATGGGGCCATTGACACCCACTAATAGGGTACTTAAGAGCAGTCAAAGGGACAGTCAGCGCGGAATGCCTGGCCATAGCCCTTTTGTTCACAACAATGGAAACTTTAACTCATGCTGGAGGTGTGGGGGAAAACACTCAGCTAGATCTTGCAGATTTCAACAGTTTGTCTGCAGGAACTGCAATCTCAGTGGCCACTTAGCTCGAATGTGCAGGAAGCCTGCAACCAGACTAATATATGAGGCGGATGGACCAGAAGAGGGTTCTTTGAGGCAGGATGACTTTTGGGGCAAATCGATGGACGCCGAGGTGCAGCGGGTCCATGTGGCGAATATTCACAGTTCATACACCAAAACGCCACCAATGATGATGAGGGTTTTATTAAATGGTATCACTGTACGCATGGAGCTGGACACTGGGGCCAGCCAGTCACTCATGGGCATTAAGAAGCTATGGCCACTTAAAGCCAGTAGACCCAAATTAGCACGTCTTGACACACAATTATGGACTTACATGAAATAAATCATTCTGGTGCTAGGCAGTGCAATGTTGGCTGTCACACACAATGGGTTAGTGAATCGGCTACCGCTTTGGATTGTCCCGGGCAATGGTTCAGCACTGTTGGGGAGGAGCTGGTTAGCCGAGATGAACTGGAAATGGGGGGATGTTCACGCAATGTCATCTGTGGAGTGAAGTTCAATCTCACAAGTCCTACAACAATTCGATTCACTATTCCAACCTGGCGTCGGGACTTTCAAAGGCACTAAAGGGGAGCGGGCGGGTAAGTGGAGCTGAGTCCACGGCCAGATCAGCCATGATCTTTTTGAATGGCGGAGCAGGCTCGAGGGGCTAGATGGCCTACTCCTGTTCCTAATTCTCATATCTTCTGTTAAAGTAGTGATACACATCACCCCAGACGCCAGGCCAGTGCACCACAAAGCCAGAGCAGTGCCATATGTGATGCGGGAAAAGATCGAGAGCGAACTGGACCGGCTGTTGAGAGAGGGCATCAACTCGCCTGTCAAATTCAGCGACTGGGAGAGCCCCATCGTTCCCGTACTAAAAGCGGATGGCTCTGTCAGGATCTGTGGTGACTACAAGGCCACCATCAATCGGTGTCCCTACAAGATCAATGGTCATGGCTGTCGATGCCTTTGACAGCGCAGGCTCCCCCATCACAGCCCGCCAGATCAAAATCTGGACAAACAGAGATCCCCTCCTATCCCTGATTAAGAAATGTGTCCTGACTGAGGATTGGGCGCCTGCACACGGAGCATGCCCTGAGGAGGTCATCCACAGACGGGTGGATGAGCTCTCCATCCAAGCCGACTGCCTACTATGGGGCAGCCGGCTACTTATGCTCCAGAAGGGCAGGGAGGCATTCATCAGGGAACTCCACAGCGAGCACCCAGGCATTGTGCTGATGAAGGCCATTGCCCGGTCACACGTTTGGTGGTCTGGAATTGATTCATAGAAACATAGAAACATAGAAAATATGTGCAGGAGTAGGCCATTCGGCCCTTCGAGCCTGCACCGCCATTCAATAAGTTCATGTCTGAACATGCAACCTCAGTACCCCATTCCTGCTTTCTCGCCATATCCCTTGATCCCCCTAGTAGTAAGACCTGGATCAATGTGTTCGCAGGTGCACGACATGTGCCCAGCTGGGTAATGCCCCCAGGGAGGCCCCACTTAGCCCTGGCCCACCAGGCCATTGTCACGCATTCATGTTGACTACGCGGGCCCATTCATGGGTAAGATGGTCCTTATTGTGATAGATGCGTACTTGAAATGGATCGAGTGCATCATTCTGAATTCATGCCCGTCATCCACCACCGTGGAAAGCCTACATGCGATCTTTGCAATCCATGGCTTGCCGGACATCCTGGTTAGTGATAATGGCCCATGTTTCACAAGCTACGAATTACGAGAGTTTATGTCAGGCAATGGCATCAACCACGTCAGGACTGCGCCGTTCAAGCTGGCCTCCAATGGCCAGGCGGAACGTGCGGTCCAAGTCATTAAGCAAGGTATGCTCAGGATTCAAGGGCCCTCTCTACAATGCCGCCTATCGCGCCTCCTGCTGGCCTATAGATCCCGACTGCACTCGCTCATGGGGGTCCTGCCCGCAGAGCTACTAATGAAACGGACACTCAAAACTCGGTTGTCCCTCATTCACCCAGTCCTGACCGACATAGTTGAGGGCAAGCGCAAGTCACAAAAGGAGTACCATGACCGTAATGCGAGGGGGAGATGTATAGAAATAAATGATCCTGTATTCATCCTCAATCACGCCATGGGGCCCAACTGGCTTGAGGGCACTGTAATTGACAAAGAGGGGAATATGGTCATCGTGGTAAAACTCAACAATGGTCAGATATGCCGTAAGCATCTGGACCAAGTAAAAAAAAGGTTCAACATCGACACGGAGGTACCTGAAGAAGACCATGAGATGGAGCTCACCACATCGCCAGTGAATGAGCAACAAGAGCAATCAGAAGAATGCACAGTCCCTGCGGTCAGCCCGAACAGGCTGGAATCACCACAGGTGACAGACATTCACATCAGTGTCCAACACCCAGAGCCCCAACTGCGGCGCTCCACGAGGGAGCGTAGACCACCTGAAAGACTAAACCTATGATTCCAATAAGACTTTGTGGGGGAGGTGATGTCAGGTATGTAACCACTATGTAACACCACTGTATTATTATATAAACTCAACCTAGATGCACACCTTGACCACAAGGGGTGAACTTGTGGGAGACACTCCTTACCTGATCACTCAGGTATAAAAAGGGAGGTCCCACGCAGGGTCACGGGCTTTTGGAGTCCTGTGAATAAAGAGTTCAGGTCACAGAGTGACCTTGTCCCCAGAATGTGCCTCGTGTGGTTTAATACTGTAGAGTAAGGACTTTACAAACTGCATGCTAAAAGCTGCAGAAATAGTGTGTCCAGATAGCGGTAACCTTCTGCAAATATCAGCCTCCCAAGAAAAACAAGCGTTGAGAGAATCAATGGTCTCGATATTAACACCCCCTCCACCCACAATGGGCGGGAGAGGGTTGCGCACGTGTCTAACGCATTTATTACGGCGGCCGATATCTTGGTGTCTGAGTGTCCCGCTGTGGAGATCAGAAAACTTCATTAACATGCTTAAAAATTGGGCTCGCACAGTGCAAATGGGAGCCAAGTTTAAAATTCACTGCGACTGCGCGTGTTTCCCAGGGAGTAAAAGGAAAGCAGGAGCTGCTGGCTCCACAAGGTAAGTGCCACTCCCAGCACGACTTGTAGGCCAAGAGGAGCAGGAATGCTCCCCCATGGCCCCTCAAGGAAGCCTTCGGCCTCCTTCCTGCCAGTCATGGCCTCTTTCTCTCCCCTGCCGTGATGATCTGTTTCTCTTCAAGCCACAATAGCCGACCTTCCCTCCCCCCACCATGATTGCCGGGGACTGTCTCCAAGGGTCCCCGGCTGTGGCCTTCTGCTACTGGTTATCCCTCCCGGTTGCTGGCCATGCTATCAATCTGGTCAGTTGCCAAGACAGAAACAGAACAAAAACATAATGAGGTCCTGCCATTAGTTCGGCAGGACCTCCACGTCCCCGGCCTTTCCAGATCCTTCGGCCATATTCTGCCTCCCCCACACCCCGCAAATATCGGGCGGGTGATTTAACTGAGAACTTGAATAAATCAACTCAGGGACAAAGTGAAGCCCTTTGCATCTTTTTCAATTGCAATGCATGTAACTGATGTGGCTCAGCCGGCCACTTCTGTCCCGGGCCGAAGGGATCCCGCGCCGGCCGATAGGACTCCACACAGTCCCGGGCCATCCCGGCCGAAAGGACACCACACCTGCCCACGCCTGTCCCTGTGGTCGCACACCAGGTGTTCATTGTGCTGACAGATTGGGGGAACATGGAACTGGCCGAAGGGACTCCGGGGCCGGCGAACCAGCCGAAGGGACTCTGAGGCCGGCATTCAACCGGCCGAAGGGTCTCCAGGCCGGCGCTGAACCGGCCGAAGGGACCGCGGCGGCGTTCAACCCAACGTCTTAAACTCCTAACCAAATCTTAATTAATTTTTAAACTTTTAATCTTTTTAAACAATTTGGGAGAACTTTTAAAACTTACATTTTAGACTTTTAATCGAAATACTTTTAAACATCTATTATTGATCTACATCCTTGATTTTTTTTAACAATCTTTAGAAACTTTTTAAACTGGGGAAACTTTTATAACCTATTATTGATTTATATCTTAGACTTTTTAACAACTGTTAGAAACTTTTGAAATAAATTGGGAATCTTTATCAACTTTTAACTTTTAAAATAACTTTGGAAGTCACCTTCCTAACGCCTGCCCCCCAACCAAGCCTCGGGCCATCTGCCATCAATGGCACTACTCGGCACCGAGCCTGCGGCCAACACTTCGCCGTAGGCAATTAGGCTTATACAGCTGTGCCTGGTGCCAGTTGTCTTGGACCCCCTTGCCACTGGACCAAGACCTTGTTCAGCTGAGCTCACGTGGTTGCAGGTGTGCAGCGTTAAAAGAACTCACGCACAGGCTTCTTCCTCTTCATCAGCATGAAGTTCGGGACCTGGAACGTCAGGACCCTCATGGACAATCCCAGCAGCAACAGGCCAGAACGCTGCACCGCCATAGTTGCCTGGGAACTCAGACATTTTGACATTGACATCGCTGCCCTAAACGAGACCCGGTGGGCAGGGGAAGGCCAGTTGAAGGAACATAGTGGAGGTTACACCTTCTTCTGGAAAGGGAACACCGCCTTCATGGACTTGGCTTTGCTGTCAAGAATGAGCTGGTCAACTGCCTCAAAGACTCCCCCTGTGGGGTTAACGAACGCCTCATGACTCTTCGTATTACCCTATCTCGGAACCAATGCGCCACAGTCATCAGTGCGTACGCCCCTACACTCGATGCAAAGGATGAGGCTAAAGATGGTTTTTATTCCAACCCCGAGACATCCTTGTCCCCTCGGGCGACAAATTGATCCTCCTGGGTGATTTTAATGCCAGGGTCGGCAAAGATACAGCCCTCTGGGGAGGCGTGATTGGCAGAGAGGGGGTAGGAAAAGCCAACTCCAGCGGTACCCTACTCCTGATAAAATGTCGAGAACATGAACTCCTCATCACCAACACCCTGTTCCGCCAGAGGGACAAATACAAGGCATCGTGGCAACACCCTCGCTCCAAACACTGGCACCTGCTTGACTATGTCATCGTCCGAGCCAGGGATCACAAGGATATGCGCATCACCTGCACCATGACAGGAGCTCACAACTGCTGGGTCGACCACCGCCTAATCCGATCCATCATCAACATTAACATTGCCCCAAAGCAGAGGGGACTGCAGAAGCAGTTCCGCAAAAAAGTTAATGCCGGGGCACTTAGAGACCCAGCTAAGAGAGCCCTATACAGCCAGTGTCTCAGCCAAGCTGGCGTGCCTTGATGACCCTGAGATGCTGAATGCCCATAGCGCTTGGTCTGCCCTCCAGGCCTCTATAACCAGTGCCTGTGAAGAGACACTTGGACACTCAACCAGAAAACATCAGGACTGGTTTGATGAAAATGATCAGGAGATCGAAGAACTAATTGATCGCAAGCACAAAGCATTTCTGAGCCTCAAGCAACAACCCAATTCAGGAGCTGCAAAACAACATTACAGACGGCTCAAGGCTCAGGTCCAACGAAAAACCCGGGACTTAAAGAACAGGTGGTGGATGGAGAAAGCACAGGAGATACAACAACTGTCCAACAGCCACGATATGCGAGGATTCTTTGCTGCAGTCAAGGCCACCTACGGTCCAAACTCCCAAGGCCACACCCCACTCCTGGCCAAGAACGAGGAAACACTTATCAAGGACACCGAGGCTGTCAGGGCCCGATGGAAGGAGCACTTTGAAGATCTCCTCAATCGAGACTCTGCCGTTGACTCGAGTGTTCTCGACTCCATCCCACAGCATGCGACCTGCCACCAACTCAGTGAAACTCCAACGTTGCACGAGGTAGGCAAAGCCATAAAACAGCTCAAGAGTAACAAGGCTACAGGTGCGGATGGAATCCCTGCTGAGGCACTAAAGTATGGTGGAGAGGCGCTATTGGTGCGGATACATGACCTCATTTCTCTCATCTGGAGGGAGGAGAACATGCTGGGAGATCTGAGAGATGCAGTGATTGTGACCATTTTTTAAAAAGGGGACAAGTCCAACTGTGGCAACTACAGGGGAATCTCCCTGCTGTCAGCCACTGGGAAAGTTGTCACTCGAGTTCTCCTCAATCGTCTTCTCCCTGTGGCCGAGGAGCTCCTCCTGGAATCACAATGCGGATTCTGTCCCGTACGGGCACAACAGACATGATCTTTGCAGCGCGACAATTGCAGGAAAAATGCAAGGAGCAGTGCCTGCTCTTATACATGGCCTTTTTCGATCTTACAAAGGCCTTTGACACTGTCAACCGTGAGGGTCTATGGAAGGTCCTCCTCTGCTTCGGATGCCACCAAAAGTTTGTCAACATCCTTCGCCTGCTTCACGATGACATGCAGGCCGTGATCCTTACCAACGGATCCATTACAGACCCAATCCACGTCCAGACAGGGGTCAAACAGGGCTGCGTCATCACTCCAACTCTCTTCTCAATCTTCCTCGCCGCCATGCTCCACCCCACAATCAACAAGCTCCCCGCTGGAGTGGAACTAAACTACAGAACCTGAGGGAAGCTGTTTAACGTATGCCCCTTCCAGGCCAGGTCCAAGATCACCCCAATCTCTGTCGTTCAGCTGCAGTATGCGGACAATGCCTGCATCTGTGCACATTCAGAAGATGAACTCCAGGATATAGTCAATGTATTCACTGAAGCATATGAAAGCATGAGCCTTACGCTCAACATCCGTAAGATAAAGATCCTCCACCAGCCTGTCACCGCTGCACAGCACTGCCCTCCAATCATCAAGATCCACGGCGCGGTCCTGGACAACGTGGACCATTTCCCATATCTCGGGAGCCTCTTATCAACAAAGGCAGACATTGATGCGGAGATTCAGCATTGCCTCCAGTGCACCAGTGCAGCCTTCGGCTGTCTGAGGAAAAGAGTGTTTGAAGACTAGGCCCTCAAATCTACCACCAAGCTAATGGTCTGCAGGGCTGTAGTAATACCCGCCCTCCTGTATGGATCTGAGGCATGGACGATGTATAGAAGGCACCTCAAGTCGCTGGAGACATATTACCAATGATGTCTCCACAGGATCCAGCAAATCCCCTGGGAGGGCAGGCGCACCAACATCAGTGTCCTCGAACAGGCTAACATCCTCAGTATTGAAGCACTGACCACACTCGATCAGCTTCGCTGGCAGGTTACATAGTTCGCATGCCAGATACGAGACTCCCTAAGCAAATGTTTTATGCGGAGCTCCTTCATGGTAAACGAGCCAAAGGAGGACAGCGGAAATGTTATAAGGACACCCTCAAAGCCTCCCTGGTAAAGTGCAACTTCACCACTGATACCTGGGAGACCCTGGTCGAAGACCATCCGAGGTGGAGAAAGTACATCCAGGAGGGCGTTGAGCTGTTCGAGTCTCAACGCAAAGAGCATGAAGAGGCCAAGCGCAGGCAGCAGAAGGAGGACGCGGCAAACCAACCCCACCGACCCCTTCCCTCGACGAATGTCTGTCCCCCTGTAACAGGGTCTGTGGCTCTCGTATTGGACTGTTCAGCCATCAAAGAACTCACTTTGGGAGTGGAAGCAAGTCCTTCTCAATTCCGAGGGACTGCCTATGATGATGATGATTCATTCGGTGAGTAGATAAGAACATGTGCATAATAGAGGAACTTGAGAATTGGTGTCGATGAGAGACTCAACAACCATAAATGACCTCTTTGATAGCTTGGTGGGAGCTCTGGACAAATTGGATGTAGACTGGACACAAGCGATGAGCCTGGCCGCAGACAGGGCACCCTCAATGGTGGGCAAGAAAGCTGGAATTGTGGCCAAGTTGTAAACAATCAACCCAAACCACAGTTTAGTCATTTTTCACGGCATTTTACAGCAAAAAGCTCTGTGTAATAAAACTTTGAAAATGAATCATATTATGGACGTAGTTATTAAAACTGAATAAGTTATTTGAGGTACGGGTCGCAACTGCTGGCAGTTTAGCCAGCTTTTGGAAGAATGTGAAATTCACCATGGTTTGCCATACTATACACCAGTTTTGTGGCTAACTCAGGGAACTGCTTTAAAATAGTTTTTGAATTGCATGGTGAGAGGGAAAGATGTTACTGAACGTACATTATGGTGAATATTACAGAGCTTCTGAACTCACTCAACAGAAGAATGCAAGGGCACACCTAAGAAATGACAGAATACTAGGACAAAGTTCGGACTTTTGAGATGAAGCTTCAGCTATGGGAGAAGCAACTTCCCAGACTAACTTGGCACGTTTTTCTGTCTTGAAATCACTACTAGAATATATTTGCTTCATGGGTTCCTTGCTTAAGAATTCATAGCAACTCATTGCTATTAAGAACTAGTTGGTTTATTAACAAAAGATTTAACAATCACACTACACATTACGAGTTCTTCCAGCTGCCTCATTGTGGATCTCCCGAACCCAACTGGTTGGGGTATTATTGAGTCTTGTGAGCAGCACATGACTGGCTAGGCCACTCCCAACTCAACAGCTCTACAATGGATACATTACACTGCTTCCCCTTTTTTTTAGAAGCAATGTATTTACACAAAATTTCAAAAGATTACTTTTCATGATTACAATTTTACAAATTCGACTGCTGAGCCTGAGTTTCTTGTTGTAAGCTTTAACTTCTCCTGCCACGACCTATATTTCTTTGCAGTTGGCTGGCTATGCCCATCTTCTATATTCTTATTTAACTCTGGAGACCATCTTGGGGAATTTCTATTTTCAGGACATGTAGCCCAGGATTCCTGACCTTCTATCTTCCTGCGTCCTCTTGAGTTACCTTGGAACCCTTACATCCATCCTCGTGTTAGCTTTCTTCCTAAGATCTTAAAATTCCCAGTTATCAATATCCTGTCGAGTTGGTTTGCGTTTCCTTGTTGATCTTCTCAACTGAAACCCAACTCCACCTCCCCCTCCAGAAGATGCAGAGTCTCTGTGAGATTGTCCCATACCTGTAGAACCGCCTTCAGTCGGCTGCATCTGAGTTGGTGGGAATATGGACACTGTGACCATTGTGTCCGTTAAAGTACTTGGACCTGCCAACTGACTCTGATCATCGTCCAAGTCAGGCTCATAATTATCTATTCGTGGTACCAAACATAATAACATAAGAACATAAGAATTAGGAACAGGAGTAGGCCATCTAGCCCCTCGAGCCTGCTCCGCCATTCAATAAGATCATGGCTGATCTGGCCGTGGACTCAGCTCCACTTACCTGCCCTCTCCCCGTAACCCTTAATTCCCTTATTGGTTAAAAATCTATCTATCTGTGACTTGAATACATTCAATGAGCTAGCCTCAACTGCTTCCTTGGGCAGAGAATTCCACAGATTCACAACCCTTTGGGAGAAGAAATTCCTTCTCAACTCAGTTTTAAATTGGCTCCCCTGTATTTTGAGGCTGTGCCCTCTAGTTCTAGTCTCCCCTACCAGTGGAAACAACCTCTCTGCCTCTATCTTGTCTATCCCTTTCATTATTTTAAATGTTTCTGTAAGATCACCCCTCATCCTTCTGAACTCCAATGAGTAAAGACCCAGTCTACTCAATCTATCATCATAAGGTAACCCCCTCATCTCCAGAATCAGCCTAGTGAATCGTCTCTGTAGCCCATCCAAAGCCAGTATATCCTTCCTTAAGTAAGGTGACCAAAACTGCACGCAGTACTCCAGGTGCGGCCTTACCAATACCCTATACAGTTGCAGCAGGACCTTCCTGCTTTTGTACTCCATCCCTCTCGCAATGAAGGCCAACATTCCATTCGCCTTCCTGATTACCTGCTGCACCTGCAAACTATCTTTTTGGGAATCATGCACAAGGACCCCCAGGTCCCTCTGCACCTCAGCATGTTGTAATTTCTCCCCATTCAAATAATATTCCCTTTTACTGTTTTTTTTTCCAAGGTGGATAACCTCACACTTTCTGACATTGTATTCCATCTGCCAAAACTTCGCCCATTCGCTTAACCTATCTAAATCTCTTTGCAGCCTCTCTGTGTCCTCTACACAACCCGCTTTCCCACTAATCTTAGTGTCATCTGCAAATTTTGTTACACTACACTCTGTCCCCTCTTTCAGGTCATCTATGTATATTGTAAACAGTTGTGGTCCCAGCACTGATCCCTGTGGCACACACTAACCACCGATTTCCAACCCGAAAAGGACCCATTTATCCTGACTCTCTGCTTTCTGTTCGCCAGCCAATTCTCTCTCCATGCTAATACAGTTCCTGTGACTCCGCGTACCTCTATCTTCTGCAGTAACCTTTTGTGTGGCACCTTATCGAATGCCTTTTGGAAATCTAAATACATCACATCCATCGGTACACCTCTATCCACCATGCTCGTTATATCCGCAAAGAATTCCAGTAAATTAGTTAAACATGATTTCCCCTTCATGAATCCATGCTGCGTCTGCTTGATTGCACTATTCCTATCTAGATGTCCCGCTATTTCTTCCTTAATGATAGTTTCAAGCATTTTCCCCACTAAAGATGTTAAACTAACCGGCCTATAGTTACCTGCCTTTTGTCTGCCCCCTTTTTTAAACAGAGGCGTTACATTAGCTGCTTTTCAATCCGCTGGTACCTCCCCAGAGTCCAGAGAATTTTGGTAGATTATAATGAATGCATCTGCTATAACTTCCGCCACCTCTTTTAATACCCTGGGATGCATTTCATCAGGACCAGGGGACTTGTCTACCTTGAGTCCCATTAGCCTGTCCAGCACTACCCCCCTAGTGATAGTGATTGTCTCAAGGTCCTCCCTTCCCACATTCCTGTGACCAGCAATTTTTGGCATGGTTTTTGTGTCTTCCACTGTGAAGACCGAAGCAAAATAATTGTTTAAGGTCTCAGCCATTTCCACATTTCCCATTATTAAATCCCCCTTCTCATCTTCTAAGGGACCAACACTTAGAAGATGTTGCTAGTGCATCACTCACTAGCAACATTTGATCCACATGAACCTTCATGATATATTCACCAATTTTGACATTGCTTGGTGCCACATACCCAAATAATTGTACCAATGTCCCATTTGTGTGGACTTGCCCTTTTCGATGGACTGAGAACTCTGACCGATCAACCTCCTGAAAGCACCGCTCTTTAGTACCGGAATGATGACATTTCTGTACCAATTCTGCCTTCTCTACCTTATCAGACAAGTTCAGTTGCAATAAACTGAAATGTGTCCCCAGTCTACGCTTCATCAATAATTGAGCATGTGTGTACCCTGTTGTAGAATGAGGCCTAGTCCTGTATTTGAAAAGAAAATTTGCTAACCTGTGCTTCATGCTCACCGATGATCTAGTCTGTAGAACTTGTTTCTGCAAAGCTTCCTTGCCAATCCTGACCGACCTTTCTGCTGCACCATTCGAAACAGGATATGATGCTGCGAACGTGTGTTTGATACCGTTGTGTCTGGCAAAATTCACAAATTGCATGGACCGAAATTGCGGTCCATTATCTGACACCATTTCTTCGGGCAGGCCATGACATGCAAAAATGTCCCGTAATTCAGCCAATGTATGCTCTGTAGTCATTGATGACCCCATATGCCGTACATCCAGCCATTTTGAATGGCTATCAATTGGAACCAGAAAATTATTGCTGCCCCTCTCGCAAAAATCAATATGTATTTTTTGGAATGGTCTCATTGGTCAAATCCATATTTGCAGCAGTGTTTTAGCTGCCATGGTCTTGCAGTCTTGACAAATAGTACACTTACTAATACTTCTAATTCTTTATCCAACCCAGATTAATAAACAAAACTTCGGGCCACCGCTTTCATACCTATGATGCCAGTATGCTTACTGTGAAGTTCCATCAAAACTTTGACCCATAATGCACTGAGAATGACTACTCTCAGGCCCCATTTTAGACAGCCCTGCTCATATTATAATTCATGCCGACAAAGGTCTTTATCCCCTCATTTAATGTGTCTGATCTTCAGACCATACTCGCAGGGTGTGCTCATGGGCCCGCCGTAATGTGGTATCTTTCTGTGTATACTCTGCAATAAGAGGCAGTGACCAGAAAGTCCTCATCAACGACAACTAGAGTGAAAATTGACTGTTTGCAGCTAATTTCAGAATCTTCATGAGGCAAACTTGAAAGGGCATCCGCCACTGCATTCTGCTTCGATGTGCAATACTCAATTTTGTAATCATACTGAGACAATAAAATAGCCCATCTTTGCATCCTGGAAGTCGCTATAGATGGAATTGCCGCCTTTGGGCCTAGAATAGCTAGTAACGGTTTGTGATCGGTTACTAGCATGAATTGGCATCCCAAAAGAAACTGGTGAAACTTTTTATTGCCAAATATAATCGCCAAAGCCCCTTTCTCAATCTGAGCATAATTTTGTTCGCTTTTGTTGAGTGTACGCGATGCAAGGGAAATTCCACCAAAAATGCCTTCATGTAGAAATCCCATCTTCATCGCCATTTTGTAATGTATTTGCTTCATGGGTTCTTTGCTTAAGAATTCATAGCAACATATTGCTATTAAGAACTAGTTGGTTTATTAGCAAAAGGTTTAACTATCACACTACACATTACCAGTTCATCCACCAGGTTCACAACCACCTGCCTCATTGTGGATTCTCCAAACCCAACTGGTTGGGGTTTTATTGAGTATTGTGAACATTGCATGACTGGCTAAGCCACTCCCAACTCAACAGCTCTACAACTATTTTAATTATAACATTAAGCCACGTTCCCCCTTTTGTAAAGGCACCAGAACCCACAAATTATCAAATAAACATTAAAGGGAACCTTGCCAAATCAAATTAAAATTCTGTTCCCGGGGGTGATGATGCACTCCAATCTCTCTGGTGCCCACCTCTCACGGAAGGCCACAGCGTACCGGTAGTCACTGTGTACTCCATCTCCAGGGACACCCTGGTGCGAATGTGGCCGTGGAAGAGAGGCAGGCAGTCGGGCTGAATGATCCCCTCGACCGCCAGTTGCCTGGACCGCTTAATGGCCACCTTGGCCAGGCCCAGGAGCAGTTCTATGAGGAGGTCTCCGACCAGCCCGCTCTTCTCTGCACAGGGCACCCAAAGATCAGGAGCATGGGACTGAAGTGTAGCCAGAAATCGAGGAGCAGCCCCTTCAAATATTGGAAGAGGGGCTGCAACTTCACACATTGAACATAAGCATGGAACAAAGATTCCTCCAGACGGCATAAAAAGCAGGCGGCCTGGGAGTCCGTGAACCGACTTAAAAACTTATTGCGCAGGATTGCTCCTTGCAACTACCTCCAGGCCAAGTCCCCAATAAATAAAGGAAGGACTCCCGCATAGAGAGCCCTCCATTGGGGACCCTTGCCTCCTCTGGACATCAAGATGATGCGCCATGGTGTGTCCGGATGGCAGACGAGGATGGCAAAGTGGAGAGTGTGTCAGAGCAGCCCGTACAGGAATCCCCTCCGCACAGAACTGAAAGGCACGGTGGGGATTTCCCAGAGGCGGCTCAAGTTGTGAGGCTCCCGAGGGAGGTTTCGGAGCTTGGCACTGCTGAGGATTTCCATCCGGATGGGGGTCAGTTCGGATGGGATCGACCCACGTACTTGAGCCTCCTCGACGCACCTAGTGGAATCAAGGCCCAATGCCATTTTTAGCGACTCAATGGCATTGGCCGCGAGCCCAACGTCGGCCCAGGATAGGTACCGTGCCACCTCTTCTGGTGCCATCCAACCCGCTCCTCCATCGTCCAGCCTTCTCATCCGCCTGCCACCTAAAACCGCGGTCGTGGAGATATGGATTCCTGAGCAGCGGCTCCCAAAGGACGGCCGCCACTCCAGACAGGGGAGAACTGTGCTTGGAGGCGACCTTGTTCCAGACCCTGATGAGTTCCTGGTAAAAGACAGGCAGCCCCGTATGGAGGTCCGGACGCCCCCCAGGTTCAACAGCTCTAAAAACCTGTGAGCATACTGTTGGGATTCAATGACTAGAATTTTTCCTATCTGCGTGGGTCCAATACGGGCGGTGGACATGGTGGGTCGGGACACCGCTGCTGGCTCCATCCCACTGCTGTAAATGAACGTACTTTAATGGGGCTTATTAAGCCCACCCAGCGCGTTACCCGGCCCAATAAGATGGAGCGGGTCTGGTGAAATCATTTATGATGCGTTTTCAGCCCGGATCTTTAAAGGAACCATGGTCACATTAGATTCGAAGTTTAATCTAACATCGTGCTGTCAGTGTACTACAGCACTGGAGCGCTGCAAACACTGACAATGACTGTACAGAGGCAGAGGGCTGCACCCAGGTTCTCCGATGACTCCCTCCACATGCTTATGGAGGAAGTCAGAGCATGCAGGGAGGTCCTCTTCCCTTCCAATGCGCAGAAGAGACCTCCCCAGGACACCAAGACAGCCTGGTAGCAGGTTGCAGAGGAGGTCACAAGCAGGGATGTGGTCAGGAGGACCTGGGTGCAGTGCCGCAAACGTTTCAATGATCTCATTAGAAAAGGAAACGTTAGTCCAAAGCCACACTCAACTTCATGCTGCTGTGCCTCTCATCACATCCCCATCACTTTGCCTACCCTACCCTACTCCAGCACCACCTTACTCACACCAACATATCTTGTTCCTCCACCCATCCCTCTCTCTGTATCTACATTATCACATCCCCAAATCACAAGCCACTCTTCACACTTACCCTCAGCCCAGTGCAATCATACCGTGTTGATGGAATCGCTGGCAGGTGAAGTACAGATGACAGAAGCATTCTGTGAATGATGAGCGAGGTTCTTACATAGAGATGACACTGGATGGACACTTTACTTGAAAGACTTGCAGCCTGTAGAAAGCTCAATCTGTGTTGCAAATGCAGCTTCTGCCTGAGGAAAGTGATCAGCTGTGAGCTGGGTGCTTTTATAGTACATTTCATCCTGTCAACTAATCAGCTGGAGCAATGGCCACTCAACTCCTGCTCAGGTTTACAGATGTGCTTTCCGAGCAGCGTGGTCCCTGTGGCAATGTATTTAAATTTAACATTTGGGGGAAAGACTCTTGTGCCTTTAAGCTACCTGATAATCATTTCAATTAGGTCACCCGCCACTACCGGTCGGGTCGGCTCTGCGTTGACAGACGTGCCCGGGGGAAAGATGCATGTGGGTCCGATGAAAGCAGGTTCACGACTCGCTGTCAAAAATAACAACTTTCCCGACCGACCCACCACCAATCGTGCCCAATAGCACCCCGGAAAATTCTGGCCAATGTGATGGTGCCACAAAATGGTACATGGTGTATGAATAAAAGTGTTTAATAATGATAAAATTGATTCTGTATTAAAAGTGTAGATTATACGGCAAGGCTGCAGTGCTGAAAGAAACAAAATAGATGACTTCCCCAAGCCCATGTGTTCTCTGGCTGGGCAGAGCTCAAGGAACAAAGGAAACATGGCTTTGAAACTCACAAAACTAAAAAAGGTGTTAATTGGAAAGCCATTA
Organism: Pristiophorus japonicus; assembly: GCF_044704955.1. Classification (NCBI taxonomy): domain Eukaryota; kingdom Metazoa; phylum Chordata; class Chondrichthyes; family Pristiophoridae; genus Pristiophorus; species Pristiophorus japonicus. The sequence goes on along the minus strand of NC_091978.1, from coordinate 259,720,874 downwards.
ACCTAACCAAGGAATGGCACCGGCCATCCAGACAGACACATGTATAAGAAGAAGCCAGTCATGAACGGCTCTGGAAATAATACCCAATCCTGAGGCTTTCATAGAAACACAGAAGCATGGAAAATAGGTGCAGGAGCAGGCTATTCGGCCCTTCGGTCCTGCACCACCATTCAATAAGATCATGGCTGATCATTCACCTCAGTACCTCTTTCCCGCTTTCTCTCCATACCCCTTTATCCCTTTAGCTGCAAGGGCCATATCTAACTCCCTCTTGAATATATCCAATGAATTGGCATCAACAACTCTCTGCGGTAAAGAAGTTTCTCCTCATCTCAGTCCTAAATGGCTTACCCCTTATCCTTAGACTGTGTCCCCTGGTCTGGACTTCCCCAGCATCGGGAACATTCTTCCTGCACCTAACCTGTCCAGTCCCATCAGAATTTTAAATGTTTCGATGAGATCCTCTCTCATCCTTCTAAACTCCAATGAATACAGGCCCAGTCGATCCAGTCTTTCCTCATATATCAGTCCAGCCATCCCGGGAAGCAGTCTGATGAACCTTCGCTGCAGTCCCTCAATAGCAAGAACGTCCTTCCTCAGATTAGGAGACCAAAACTGAACACAGTATTCTAGGTGAGGCCTCACCAAGGCCTTGTACAACTGCAGTAAGACCTCCCTGCTCCTATACTCAAAACTCCTAGCTATGAAGGCCAACATACCATTTGCCTTCTTCACCGCCTGCTGTATCTGCATGCCAACTTTCAATGACTGATGTACCATGACGCCCATGTCATGTTCTAACTCCCCTTTTCCTAATCTGCCGCCGTTCAGATAATATCCTGCCTTCGTGTTTTTGCCCCCAAACTGGATAACCTCACATTTATCCACATTATATTGCATCTGCCATGCAATTGCCCACTCACCTAACCTGTCCAAGTCACCCTGCAGCCTCTTAGTGTCCTCCTCACAGCTCACACTGCCACCCAGTTTAGTGTCATCTGCAAACTTGGAGATATTACACTCAATTCCTTCATCTAAATCATTAATGTATATTGTAAATAGCTGGGGTCCCAGCACTGAGCCCTGCTGCACCCCACTAGTCACTGCCTGCCATTGTGAAAAAGATCCATTTATCCCAACTCTCTGCTTCCTGTCTGCCAACCAGTTCTCTATCCTCGTCAGTAGATTACACCCAATACCATGTGCTTTGATTTTGCACACCAATCTCTTGTGAGGGACCTTGTCAAAAGCCTTTTGAAAGTCCAAATACACCACATCCACTGGTTCTCCCTTGTCCATTCTACTAGTTACATCCTCAAAAAACTCCAGAAGATTTGTCAAGCATGATTTCCCTTTCATAAATCCATGCTGACTTGGACTGATTCTGTCACTGCTTTCCAAATACGCTGCTATTTCATCTTTAATAATTGATTCCAACATTTTCCCCACTACTGATGTCAGGCTAACCGGTCTATCATTACCCATTTTCTCTCTCCCTCCTTTTTTAAACAGTGATGTTACATTAGCTACCCTCCAGTCCATAGAAACTGATCCAGAGTCGATAGACTGTTGGAAAATGATCACCAATGCATCCACTATTTCTAGGGCCACTTCCTTAAGTACTCGGGGATGCAGACTATCAGGCCCCGGGGATTTATCGGCCTTCAATCCCATCAATTTCCCTCACACAATTTCCCACCTAACAAGGATTTTCTTCAGTTCCTCCTTCTCACTAGACCCTTGGTCCCGTAGTATATCGGAAGGTTATTTGTATCTTGCTTCGTGAAGACAGAACCAAAGTATTTGTTAATTGGCCTGCCATTTCTTTGTTCTCTATTATAAATTCACCTGATTCTGACTGCAAGGGACCTACATTTGTCTTCACTAATCTTTTTCTCTTCATGTATCTATAGAAGCTTTTGCAGTCAGTTTTTATGTTCCCAGCAAGCTTCCTCTCATATTCTATTTTCCCCCTCCTAATTAAACCCTTTATCCTCCTCTGCTGAATTCTAATTTTCTCCCAGTCCTCAGGTTTGCTGCTTTTTTAAGTATATGCCTCTTCCTTGGATTTAACACTATCCTTGATTTCCCTTGTTAGCCACGGTTGAGCCACCTTCCCCGTATTATTTTTACTCCAGACAGGGATGTACAATTGTTGAAGTTCATCCATGTGATCTTTAAATGTTTGCCATTGCCTATCCACCGTCAACCCTTTAAGTATCACTCACCAGTCTATTCTAGCTGATTCACGCCTGAAACCATCGAAGTTACCTTTCCTTAAGTTCAGGACCCTAGTTTCTGAATTAACTGTGTCACTCTCCATCTTAATAAAGAATTCTACCATATTATGGTCACTCTTCCTCAAGGGGCCTCGCACAACAAGATTGCTAATTAGTCCTTTCTCATTACACATCACCCAGTCTAGGATGGCCAGCTCTCTAGCTAGTTCCTCGATATATTGGTCTAGAAAACCATCCCCAACACTCTCCAGGAAATCCTCCTCCACCACATTGCTACCAGTTTGGTTAGCCCAATCTATATGTAGATTAAAGTCGCCCATGATAACTGCTGTACCTTTATTGCACGCATCCCTAATTTCTTGTTTGGTGCTGTCCCCAACCTCACTACTACTGTTTGGTGGTCTGTACACAACTGCCACTAGCGTTTTCTGCCCTTTGGTATTCCGCAGCTCCACCCATACAGATTCCACATCATCCAAGCTAATGTCCTTCCTTACTATTGCGTTAATTTCCTCTTTAACCAGCAATGCTACCCGGCCTTCTTTTCCTTTCTGTCTATCCTTCCTGAATGTTGAATACCCCTGGATGTTGAGTTCCCAGCCTTGGTCACCCTGGAGCCATGTCTCCGTGATGCCAATTATATCATATTCGTTAATTTCTGCCTGCGCAGTTAATTCATCCACCTTATTACAAATACTCCTCGCATTGAGGCACAGAGCCTCCAGGCTTGTCTTTTTAACACACTTTGCCCATTAGAATTTTGCTGTAATGTGGCCCTTTTTGAATTTTGCCTTGGGTTTCTCTGCCCTCCACTTTTACTTTTCTTCTTTCTATCTTTTGCTTCTGCCCCCATTCTACTTCCCTCTGTCTCCCTGCATAGGTTCCCATCCCCCTGCCATATTAGTTTAACCCCTCCCCAACAGCACCAGCAAACACTCCCCGTAGGACATTAGTTCTGGTCCTGCCCAGGTGCAGACCGTCGGTTTGTACTAGTCCCACCTCCCCCAGAACCGGTTCCAATGTCTCAAGAATTTGAATCCCTCCCTTCTGCACCACTCCTCAAGACACGTATTCATTTGAGCTATCCTGCTATTTCTACTCTGACTAGCACGTGGCACTGGTAGCAATCTTGAGATTACTACCTTTGAGGTTCTGAGAAACAATGGCCTTAAGGGGTATAATAACCCAAGCAAAGATTGCTTGCTCTTGCTTTTCTTAAGCACCAGGCAAAAGCAGGACCTTCCTCTACAGATAATGAAGAAGGTCGTGTGCTTTGCTAGAGGGAAGTCAAGTATAGCTTTTTATACCTTTTTATAAATCATTATTGTAACATCATTGTATCTGTTGTAACTAAGTAAATCTGTAGGATAGCTCATGACTGCTGCTACATTTGCGTATGTGTGTGTGTTTAATAAACTATTCCAAATCGGTCTTGCTGTCAATTTAATGCCAGAAATGTAGAAATCTTACAAAATTGGGGGCTCGTCCAGGATCTGGCGAGACAGCTTTTGATCATTCTTTTGAACAATTGGAAATCTCGGGAGTGGCGATTCTAACCTGTGTTGCGAAGTTTGAACTACAGGTGCAGCGTCGAGAATCTGGAACCCTCGGGACCGAGACCGTTCCAGATTCCAGGCTTTTCCAGACTTTCGATGTTTTTCTGACATCCCGAATTTGGAAACACCCGAGCCAAAGTTCGGGTATTTCCGGATTTCGTAACGTTAGAAAGGTGAGGGAGTTGGGGGGTGGGGGAACCGGTAGGGTGAACCCCGCCAAGGAACTGTTTGGATCGCTAGCCCCGTAAATGAGGTCATTGGGCGTTGCTTAAGGGAAGTGATATAAGATTTAAAAGACCAAAGGACAAAAGAGATACAAAATTTAAAAGAATCGCAAATAAAAGAGGTTCGACTAAACAAAAAAGAGATTCAAAATATAAAAGAACAAAAGGATGAAAGCCTTCATTTATTCAGCAGTTAAAGGAGGGAGAAATACAGCATTTGAGATAAGAAATTGATCAATTAAACCACAGTATTAGGCAATTAGAAAGAGGGGCCGAACAGGCAGCTTCGTTGCTACAGCAACAAAGCCTTTCTAATTTAAATGCCACAGCAGCCATCGCTGAAACGAATGAAAACAAATTAGGGTTAAAAAAATATAAATTGGAAACTTGGGGCTCTGGTAAGAGGTATAAGATGCTAGGGGGGCATTAAGGGAAGTAATTAAGAAGCCACATAGGGAGGCAGACCACTTCTGGTGCCAACTAGAAAAAGTGAGGCTAAAAAGTAAGTTCGGGAGCAGCAGGCCCTGGCATCCGCAGTAACATGGGGAGCCATAACAGAGACAACAGAAGGGGACAAAGGGGAAAAAGATTGGGAACAGGAAGGCAGTCAGTATAATCCCCAGGAGGTGGGATGGGATACCTTGGAGACACGAGGGCCAATTGTAGCAGTAGTAACTACTTCTTTACAACGTAATGCGCATGGTCACCTCACCAGTAACCATGCCGATTCACAGCCCATATCTGGTGCTGACGCCATGGCAGGTAGACACGAGTTGGGGCCCATTAATGATGGGGACAACCCACTGGAAGTTAACAGGAGGCAGACAAATTTCAGGAGAAGTCACCCTGAGTTTGGAGAGAGAGACTTAACATGAATCCTCCTCTTTGCCTGTTCCACTTCCCTAAAAGATAATCTGCCAGATGCAGTCCTCCAGCCTGACACAGCGGCCGATGCAGCCATGACTGAGATCCTAAACGTTTAGGGATCCAAAACTTAAACTTGGTGCTCTGCTTAATCAGACCAAGCAACGCCCAGAAGATACCACTACAGCCTTCGCCTGTACGATACCTATGAACATACCCAGAACCAGGCATCTGCAAATGCTGCAGTAGGAAAGAATCAGGAACAATTTAAATCGATGTTCCTGACCCAACTCCACTCTTTAGTTAAAATCATCCTGGGCATTGCCATGAAGCCCACCAATCAGTAGACAGATATAGAGACCAGCGCTCAAATAGCCTGGGAGGTGTTAAAAGACCAGTTAAATGTGAAGTCACCATCCGCCGCAAATAAACCAGTGTCAACGGTGGGGGGATTTGGTGTTACCCCTTTAAGGGACAGTGCTTTAATTGTAAGAAGGCAGGCCACCTAGCAAAAGACTGCAGCAGACCCAGGCAGGCACTGTGCAACACATAGATACCTCCCGAGGGACAAATCCAAGCCCTCTGGGACAGATCAACGATTGGACCAGTTGATAACCCTTATACAAATTTTCAGCCTGCCCTCGTGGTGGTGGATCAATTCACGAAATGGATCAAAGCATTGCCTTTCCGCTCCAACACCGCAATCACAATAGCCAAAACACTATTAAATCATGTGTTTTGTAGGTGGGGAGTACCAGTACAAGTGGACAGCGATCAAGGTTCACACTTTACAGGTAAAATTTTTACCCATCTGCAGGAAAAATTACATATCGCTCACCACCCCCAGTTGTCCGGAGGGGTCTAAATGGGGCACAGAACCCTCAAGTTAATGTTAAAAAAATTGTGCGTGAACCACCCCACTCAATGGGCTAACATGCTGCTAATGTGCTTAATGGCAATGAGGTCCACACCTCACAAAACAACAGGGGCTTCTTCATATCAAGCCATGATGGGAAGGCTCATGAGAACGCCAGGCCAGCTATTTTTAACAGGGATGAATCCCCTGACAATGAAACCATGTAGTTCCAAGTGGTAGGAACAAGTGGTATATGCTCCGCCATTCAATAAGATTATGGCTGATCTGATCATGGACTCAGCTCCACTTTCATTCCCGCTCTCCATAACCCCTTGTCCCCTTATCATTTAAGAAACTGTCTATTTCTGTCTTAAATTTATTCAATGTCCCAGCTTCCACAGCTCCCTGTGGCAGTGAATTCCACAGATTTACAACTCTCTGAGAGAAGAAATTTCTCCTCATCTCAGTTTTAAATGGGTGGCCCCTTATTCTAAGATCATGCCCTCTAGTTCTAGTCTCCCATATCAGTGGAAACATCCTCTCTGCATCCACCTTGTCAAAACCCCTCATAATCTTATATGTTTCAATAAGATCACCTCTCATTCTTCTGAATTCCAATGAGTAGAGGCCCAACCTACTCAACCTGTCCTCATAAGTCATCTCCGGAATCAAACTAGTGAACCTTTTCTGAACTGCCTCCAAAGCAAGTATATCCTTTCTTATTGTGCTATAGTAAATCCCCTACATGTGACATACAACTTACGAGGTGGGGACCGAGTCAAGCCATCCACTTTTTTCTCTCTCTCTAAGTTTAAAACCCATTATATAGCGAACAGCCACCTCAAAGAAACATAAACAGCAGAGCTATCAGAACCCTGTCAATGTTTATGATATGTGAGCCCTGAGGAAATAAACCATATGAGGAGTCAATAAGGATATTTTCCCCTCAAGGTGGTGAGTCTGTCAGAATAAAAGTGTTTAGTAATAATAAAATTGATTTTGAACATTAAAAGTGTAGATTATACAGAAAGGCTGCTGTGTTGAAAGAAACAAAATGGATAACTTCCCCAAGTTCATGCCTACTCTGGCTGGGCAGAGCTCAAGTTACAAAGGAAGCATGGCTTTGAAACGCACCAAACTAAAAAAGATGTTAATTGGAAAGCTATTAATCTAATTAAGGAATTGCACCGGCCCTCCTGTCAGACACATATATGAGAAGAAGCCAATCAGGAACGGCCCTGGAACTAAGATCCAATCCTGAAGCTTTCTGAGAAACAATGGCCTTAAGGGGTATAAAAAGGGAGTGGAACTAAACTATAGAACCAGTTCAACCTTCGTCGCCTCCAGGCCAGATCCAAGACCATCCCATCCTCTGTCGTCGAACTACAGTACGCGGACGACGCTTGCGTCTGCGCATATTCAAAGGCTGAACTCCAAGTCATCATCAACATCTTCACTGAGGTGTACGAAAGCATAGGCCTTACACTAAACATCCGTAAGGCAAAGGTCCTCCAACAACCTGACCCCACCACATAGCACTGCCCCCCAGTCATCAAGATCCATGACGCAGCCCTGTACAACGTAGACCACTTTCCATACCTCGGGAGCCTATTATCAGCAAGGGCAGACATTGATGACAAGTTTCAACACAGCCTCCAGTGCGCCAGCGCAGCCTTTGGCCACCTGAGAAAGAGTGTTCAAAGATCAGGCCCTCAAATCTGCCACCAAGCTTATGGTCCACAGGGCTGTAGTGATACTCGCCCTCCTGTATGGCTCAGAGATGTGGACCATATACAGTAGACACCTCAAATTGCTGGAGAAATACCACCAATGATGTCTCCGCAAGATCCTGCAAATCCCCTGGGAGGACAGGCACATCAACATCAGTATTCTCGACCAGGCCAACATCCCCAGCATCGAAGCACTGACCACACTCGACCAGCTCCGCTGGGCGGGCCCATTGTCCGTATGCCGGATACAAGACTCCCAAAGCAAGCGGTCTACTCGGAACTCCTACACAGCAAGCGAGGCTCAGGTGGGCAGAGGAAATGTTTCAAGCTCACCCTCAAAGCCTCTTTGATAAAGTTCAACACCCCCACCGACACCTGGGAGTCCCTGGCCAAAGACCGCACTAAGTGGAGGAAGAGCATCCGGGAGGGCACTGAGCACCTCGGGTCTCGTCGCCAAGAGCATGCAGAAAGCAAGTGCAAACAGCGGAAGGAGCGTGTGACAAACCAGACTCCCCACCCACCCTTTCCTCCAACGACGGTCTGTCCCACCTGTGACAGAGACTGTAATTCCCAAATTGGACTGTTCACTTTTGGAGTGGAAGCAAGTCTTCCTCAATTTCGAGGGACTGCCTATGATGAATAATCCAAGCAAAGATTGCTAGCTCTCTCTTTTCTTAAGCACACGGCAAAAGCAGGACCTTCCTCTACAGACCAAGAAGCAGGCTTTGCCAGAGGGAAGTGATGTATACCTTTTTATAAATCATTACTGTAACAACATTATATCTGTTGTAACTAAGTAGATCCATAGGATAGCTGACGACTGCTGATAGATGTACATGTGTGTGTGTTTAATAAACTATTCCAAGTGATTTTAAAAGAATTGGTATTGCTGTCAATTTAATGCCAGAGATTTAGACATCTTACAATGGCCAAAATTGCTGAACTGAGAAAGGAATTTGAAGAACAATTCTCTGACTTCAGGAACCATGAAGGTAAGTTTGCAATTTTCAGTTTGCCATTTTCTGTCAATGTGCATGATGTACCAGAAGAATCCCAAATGGAAGTTATTGAAATTTATTGAACTACAGTGTGTCACTTTCATTGAAGGACAAGTTTTCCAACATTGATGTTACCAAGTGTTATCAATATCTGGCACCGCATTATTCCAAACTGAAGTCCTTTGCATCAAGAATTATTTCCATGTGTGGGACTATGCATGGGTGTGTCCAAGTATTTTCCATCATAATTATGAACAAGTCTAAACCATGTTCTCAATCTTATGACACAAACCTAACACGATACTCAAGATAACCTCAGCCCAGTCATTTGCTCCAAATGTTGGTGCAATGGTTCAAGCTAAGGGGTACCAGGTATTGTGGAGCAGCAGTAGCAGTAAATAAGATCTAAATGTAAATACCTATATGATTTATCTTTATCTATTTCTATTTCAATAACTTTTTTGAATGTGGCCAGCACCAGGATATCGGATCAGGCCCACCATATACAATTAGTTTGCATGTTTTAAAACCAAGTCAATCCCCCTGTGGCAGACTTGGTAATCTGATCCCTAAGCCAAGCAGGTCTACAGTACTCCAGGGTACATTTAAGAACAGAACAACATAAGAAATAGGAGCAGGAATAGGCCATATGGCCCTTCGAGCCTGCTCTGCCATTCACTAAGATCAAGGCTGATCTTCTACCTGAACTCCACCTTCCTGCACTATTCCCATATCCATTGATTCCCTTAGTATCCAAAGATATATCGATCTCTGCTTTGGATAGACTCAATGTTTGAGCATCCACACCTCTCTGGGGTACAGAATTCTAAAGGTTCACAACCCTTTAAGTAAAGAAATTTCTCCTCATGTCAGTCCTAAATGGCCGACCCCTTATTCTGAGACTGTGACCCCTGGTTCTAGACTCCCCAGCCAGGGCAAACATCCTTCCAGAATTTATCCTGTCAAGCCCTTTAAGAATTTTATATGTTTCAATGAGATCACCTCTTATTCCTCTAAACTCTAGAGAATATAGGCCTAGTCTCCTAGTCTACTCAATCTCTCCTCATAGGACAATGCTCCCATCCCAGGATCAGTCTAGTAAACCTACGTTGCACTCCCTCTAAGGCAAGTATATCCTTTCTTAGGTAAGAAAACATTTGCTTACTAACCATCCAACATGACTCATCCATAGGCTCTGGGAGCTGGAATGTTTCTCGCTCAGCTGCAGGTATGTAAAATGCCCCAATGGATAGGGTAGACAAGTAGTAGGAAGCTTACCAGCGTCCTGCCCTGGTAGGCTGCATGGTTTTATCTGTTTCAACTCCTGAGCATATCTGACATTCTCTAATTCTTCACTCTAGCCCATATGGGCCTAAACTCTCTGGACTTAGGCAGCCTAGACTTAGGTTGTGTCCCTACAGGAAAAACAGAAACTTTCCCTGTGTGGATTTCTCAGTAGTTTGGCGGAGACTCTTAAATATGATGATGGGTTTCTCCTAGTCTGGGCATCGGCGGCTGATGAACAAAATATGCACAGTTGTAAATCCCATCTGCTTCTTGTAGAGGGAGTCCTTACGTTCGCGCCAGGGTGTCCCTGGAGATGGAGCACGTGGTGTCCACCGGTATGCTCGTGGCCTTGCGCGAGAGGTGGGCGCTGGAGGGACTGGAGTGCATCATCACCCCTGGCAACCAAATTTTAATTTGATTTTATATGGTTTAAAGTTTAATTTGTTTTATTGCTGGGTTTTTAGTGTCCCCCCATGCCTTTTTATAGGGGGCACTTGTAATTATTTGTTTTAATGCCCAAAAAAACCCACAAAAAAAACAACAAAAAAGGAAAAAAAGGGCCTTGAAAATGTTTGGAGTGTCCCTCAGATCAGGGGGTACTTGGTTTAACTGTTTAATTTTGTGTTCCAAAAGAGTTATAGAGGGAGTCCTTACGTTTGCGCCAGGGTGTCCCTGGAGATGGAGCACGCGGTGTCACCGGTACACTCGTGGCCTTCCACAAGAGGTGTACACCGGAGGGACTGGAGTGCATCATCAACCCTGGTAACCAAATTTTAATTTGATTTAAGTTACTGTAAAAGTTTCAGTTGTTAATTTGCTGGTTCTAGTGCCCCTTTAACAAGGAGGGGCGGGGGCGGAACAATTGATTTAAAGTTTACTTAAAATAGTTGTCGAAGGAGTCCTATTCCAGTGTATCAGCAAGGATTCTCGTCCTTGTTTTCAAATCCCTCCATGGCCCCGCCCCTCCCTATCTCTGCAATCTCCTTCAACCCCACAACTCTATTAGTGTAAACAAAATAAACATTAGATCAAGTGCCCCCCCCCCCCCCCCGATCTGGGGGACACTCCAAACATTTCCCAAGGCCCTTTTTTTTTGTATTTTTGTAGGTTTTTTTTGTGTTTTTTTTGGCTCTAAAACCATAATTTACAAGTGCCCCCTATAAAAGGGGAGGGGAAAATCCATGAGATGCTGCTGTAAGAACTGCTTGCAACCAGAGTCATCAGAGGATCATTTCATCCTCAAGTAGAAATTGACAAATGTGATGGCTAGGAATTGAACCCAGGTCAACTGCTTGGAAGACAACCATGCTTACCACTGAACCACCATCACACAACTCCTTCAACCCCACAACCCCCGAGGATGTCTGCACTCCTCTAATTCTGATTATAATCACTCAACTATGGCCGACTGTGCTTTCAACTGCCTAGGCCCTAAGCTTTGAAATCCCCTCCCTAAACCTCTCTGCCTCTCTACATGACTTTCCTCCTTTAAGTCGCTTAAAATCTACCTCTTTGACCAAGCTATTGGTGATCTAATTTCTTCTTATGTGGCTTGGTGTCAAATTTTTGTCTCATAACACTCTTGCGCAGCGCCTTAGCGCGTTTTGCTGCTTTAAATGAGCTATATAATTACAAGTTTTGTTGTTGTTGTTGTTGAAGTGGTGCACAGATTCTGCCGCTAGACGGCGCACAACTACTGTGCTGCTCTGGGTCGTTGCAATGCGCTCCCTATAGAGGGCACGCCGGCTGACAGCGCTCACATTCATTGGTGATGCGGCGGTCGGAGACGAAGCGACCGAAGACTGTCGTAAAAGCGTGGTAAAAAAAAGTCTAATTGAAAACTGGAAACAAAGTTGAGATGAATCGGCATTTGAAACATAACAGGCGACTGAGCTGTGCAATGTCAACTAATTTTATATAAAGCCATTGGTTTGCTTCAACGCCTCGAGAAGTAAATTAGGTTTTGCCTTTTGCTCTTTTCCCCTTTACAAGCGGGGCTGAGCGCACGTGGCCGGAGGGAGCGCGTGCTCCGGGGGACGTTCCACAGCTGGGTTCGGTAGGTCAATGGCGCCGCGCGCTGCTCACCCGCACCGCACACATCGGGGCACTGCACAGAGCGGGCCCTGGGCACTGCACACACCGGGGCACTGCACAGAGCGGGCCCTGGGCACTGCACACACCGGGGCACCGCACAGAGCGGGCCCTGGGCACTGCACACACCGGGGCAGCGCACAGAGCGGGCCCTGGGCACTGCACACACCGGGGCACTGCACAGAGTGGGCCCTGGGCACTGCACACACCGGGGCACTGCACAGAGCGGGTTCTGGGCACTGCACACATCGGGGCACTGCACAGAGCGGGCCCTGGGCACTGCACACACCGGGGCACTGCACAGAGCGGGCCCTGGGCACTGCACACACCGGGGCACTGCACAGAGCGGGCCCTGGGCACTGCACACACCGGGGCACTGCACAGAGCGGGCCCTGGGCACTGCACACACCGGGGCACCGCACAGAGCGGGCCTTGGGCACTGCACACACCGGGGCACCGCACAGAGCGGGCCCTGGGCACTGCACACACCGGGGCACCGCACAGAGCGGGCCCTGGGCACTGCACACACCGGGGCACTGCACAGAGCGGGCCCTGGGCACTGCACACACCGGGGCACTGCACAGAGCGGGCCCTGGGCACTGCACACACCGGGGCACTGCACAGAGCGGGCCCTGGGCACTGCACACCGGGGCACTGCACAGAGCGGGTTCTGGGCACTGCACAGAGCGGGCCCTGGGCACTGCACACACCGGGGCACTGCACAGAGCGGGCCCTGGGCACTGCACACACCGGGGCACTGCACAGAGCGGGTTCTGGGCACTGCACACACTGGGGCACTGCACAGAGCGGGCCCTGGGCACTGCACACACCTGGGCACTGCACAGAGCTGGCCCTGGGCACTGCACACACCGGGGCAATGCACAGAGCGGGCCTTGGGCACTGCACACACCGGGGCACTGCACAGAGCGGGCCCCGGGCATTGCACAAACGGGTTGGCATTGTACAGAGCGGCCCCGGGCACTACACAAACCGAGCCAGCACTGCACAGAGCGTTCCCGGGCTGTGCAGCAGAGTGGATGATACTTTTACAGACTCTGTGTTCTTGCACATTGTTGAATTATTTTAGGACAGATCTTTCAACTGTTTTTCTAGTCCATTCATTATCTGTTTCATATTCCTTTTCTGTTTTTCACTTCGAACCTAACTGTTATGGTCACCATTTTCCAATTATTCTGCTGCACTGAACAGCAATAATTTGAATTTGTAAAGCATCTTTAATGTATAAAATGTCTTAAGACAGTTCACAGATGAATGTTGGGAATTGACACTGATCTAGGAAGAGAACGAGAGAATAGTGGGTGAGGTAGAAAGCTTAGCTGAATAGTTGGGTTTTGAGACGATTTTTAAGGTGAAGAGAGCAAGGAAAGGATGTGGCTGAACACTATACAAATTGGATGAAGGAAGGGTAATTAATAGGTTAGAATCAAAGAAACTGAGTAATGGGAGGGGGAAGGGTTATAGGTCAGGAGGAGCTTCCAGAGCAGGTGGGGCAAAACCATAGTCACGGAATACGTACACAGAGTTGAATATGCTGTGGAGGTGGAAGGAAGTGATCTTGCTGATCGATATCATGTGGGGTTTCAAGTTTGGCTCAGGATTGAATATTATGCCAAGTTTGTGAATGGTCTGGTTCCACCTGAAGGGATGGCATTAGGTTGAGAGTGGTCTGGTCAGGTAGTTCATCCAGAATTGATGTCACATTAGCATGCTGTCAGTACAGGGAGCTGAGGGGGCCGAGAAGCAGTGGAGAGGTATAGTTGTGTAACATCAGCATATATGTGGAAGCTAACCCTGTGCTTACTGATATCACCAAGTGGTGGTATATAGATCGCGAGAATAGATGTTTGGAGGACCTCTCGAGTTAACAATACGGGAGAGGGAGGAGAAGCCATTATTAGAGATGCAGTGCCTATGATCAGATAGGTAAGAATGGAACCATGGTACTGGATGGTGGAGAAGGCAGGTGTTGCACATGGTCCAGGAGGACAAGGAGATTATTGTACCATAGTCATAGCTGATCTGGACTTTGGTAAGAGTAGTTTCAGTGCTGAATGGAAGCAAGACTAGAGGGATTCAAATATACTTTCGGGAGAGTTGGACATGGAGCTGGGAGGCAACATGTTGAACAGTCTTAGAGAGGAAATGGAGGTTGAGGGGGGCTAAAAAAATTAAGGAAGCAGATGGGTTGAGTGAATTTTGACAGTCACAGGGACAGTCCCTGATGAGAGAATCATGAACAATGTCAGGTAGCATGGGGGCTTGGAAAAGGAATTGAATGGAGAGGGAATCAAGAAAACAAGTGGTGAGTCTCATGATTTGAGGTTGGGAGACGTCAAGGGTTTACATATGAACAACGGCAGACAGCAAAACACACTCGTCTATTCAGCCTGTACCACACAACTTTGATGTCTTGTGTATAACAGTTTATACATTTTCCACCCCACATGAAAGCCATGTAATCTGGGAGAGGTGAAAAACCAAATAAAATCCCAGGCCAATTAGTGGAGAGAAATCTGGAGAATTCCTCTTCTCTCCCTTAGACAATCAAAACTAGTCCTAGAGGCCACTCTGGTCCTGATATTATAGAGTACCTACCTTTAGTACGGGATGATCTCTGCCCCAGCCAGAAACAGGTCCAGCTCTCGTTTGAAGGAATTCACCAAATCTTATCCACTGCACCTGAACCTGGTCGTCTATTCACTGGGAAAAGATTCACCTTCTGGTATCTAACCTAGATCTGGCCTTGTACAACTTGAAATTGTGACCCCTGGTTCTCCCTAACCTATTTAGTTGAAACAAACTGTTAACACAAACAATCTATTCCTTCATCATCATATAACCCTCGATCAAATCATCCCTAAGTCTATGTTTTTTTAAAGTGTAGAATGCCAGCTCTTGGAGCCTATCTTGGTAATAGAGATGCTTCATACTGGGAATTATTCTTGTGGCTCTCCTCTGCACCCTTTCCAAAACCTCAATATCACCTGCTATGTGAGCAGAACAAAACTGTACGCACTGTTCTAACTGAGGCCAGACCAAGATCTTGTACAAAATAGTATACTTTGTCTTATCGTGGATTGACCTTTTCCACATGCATAACACTTCTAAGTTAAACATCATTTGCCAATCATCAGCCCAATTCCCTCAGCGCATCTCAATCTGCCTGTAGTAGTCGAGCATCGTCTACAGTCCGAACTCTCGCACATATCTTAGAGGAACGATCTGCAAATTAGCAGCTGATATTAACACTTATATCTAGATCATTAATAAAAATAATGAATGGTAAAGACCTTAACACCAATGCGGGACACCACCGGTCTCCAAGCAGATCCAAATCCATCTACAACTGTCTTCCGAGGGCCTTCCAGCCAATTCTCAATCCAGCGCAGTAGATTTTCACTAATGCCCATCTTGTAGAGAAGCCTCTCGTGTGGTACTTGATCAAAAGCTTTTTGGAAGTCAAGGGAGACACCCGGGTTTCGCTCATCCACTATCTTAGGTATTTAATCAAAAAATGCAAATGCAGCGAGTTGTTGTGATCTAGAATGCACTGCCTGAAATGATGATGGAAGCTGATTCAATCATAACTTTTAAAGGGGAATTGGATAAATACTTGAAGGAGAAAAATTTGCAGGACTATGAAAAAAAGGCAGGAGAATGGGACTAAGTGTATAGCTCAAAGAGGTAGCACAGGCACTATGGCTTGCTCTATGCTGTATCATTATATGATTCTATGGGCACAAGTTTCGGGTTGTGCCTAAAACGGCGCAGCCCGGACCTGGACACCTGTTTTTCGCGCCACAAAGTGCGCCGAAAAAAAACTCACCGATTCTCCGGTACCCTGCAAGCCCTCTGGAGCTGGGCGAGGCGCAGCACGAGCTTTGGGGGGGGGGGGGGGGCGGAGCGGAGCCAGGTCCCTGCCCTGAAAACAGTGCCGGGACCTCTGCACATGCGCGCTACGGTGGGCGCGCATGTGCAGCAGCTCTAGGCGCCCAAAACTGTGGGAGGGGCCCGAAGCACGCAGCCCCTGGCCCTGGCCGAATGGTCTCAGTGTGGCTGCGTGGATAAGGCTCACCTCCCACCTGACCGGACCCGAGCCGACCCCAACCGCCTCTTTCCCCCCCCCCCCCCCCCCCCCCCCCCCCCCCCGCCTCGACCCAACCCAACCTATCCCTGGACCTCCGCGACTCTCTCCCCGCCTCCGAACTCCGCGACTCTCTGCCCACCCCCAACCCTCGACCTCCACGACTCTCTTTCTCCCCCCGCCCCCGAACACCGCCCGGGACCTCCGCAATTCTTTCCCGTCCCCTGAGACCCGACGCCACCGACCTGTAAATCCAGCCCGAAGTCTTGGGCCCAGCCGTTCAGCCTCCTTCTCTCCCTCCCTCCGCTCTCTCCCTTCCCCTCCCTCCCCTTCCCCTCCCTCCGCTCTCTCCCTTCCCCTCCCTCCGCTCTCTCCCCTTCCCCTCCCCCCTCCCTCCGCTCTCTCCCTTCCCCTCCCTCCGCTCTCTCCCTTCCCCTCCCTCCGCTCTCTCCCTTCCCCTCCCTCCGCTCTCTCCCTTCCCCTCCCTCCGCTCTCTCCCTTCCCCTCCCTCCGCTCTCTCCCTTCCCCTCCCTCCGCTCTCTCCCTTCCCCTCCCTCCGCTCTCTCCCTTCCCCTCCCTCCGCTCTCTCCCTTCCCCTCCCTCCGCTCTCTCCCTTCCCCTCCCTCCGCTCTCTCCCTTCCCCTCCCTCCGCTCTCTCCCTTCCCCTCCCTCCGCTCTCTCCCTTCCCCTCCCTCCGCTCTCTCCCTTCCCCTCCCTCCGCTCTCTCCCTTCCCCTCCCTCCGCTCTCTCCCTTCCCCTCCCTCCGCTCTCTCCCTTCCCCTCCCTCCGCTCTCTCCCTTCCCCTCCCTCCGCTCTCTCCCTTCCCCTCCCTCCGCTCTCTCCCTTCCCCTCCCTCCGCTCTCTCCCTTCCCCTCCCTCCGCTCTCTCCCTTCCCCTCCCTCCGCTCTCTCCCTTCCCCTCCCTCCGCTCTCTCCCTTCCCCTCCCTCCGCTCTCTCCCTTCCCCTCCCTCCGCTCTCTCCCTTCCCCTCCCTCCGCTCTCTCCCTTCCCCTCCCTCCGCTCTCTCCCTTCCCCTCCCTCCGCTCTCTCCCTTCCCCTCCCTCCGCTCTCTCCCTTCCCCTCCCTCCGCTCTCTCCCTTCCCCTCCCTCCGCTCTCTCTCCCTTCCCCTCCCTCCGCTCTCTCCCTTCCCCTCCCTCCGCTCTCTCCCTTCCCCCTCCCTCCGCTCTCTCCCTTCCCCTCCCTCCGCTCTCTCCCTTCCCCTCCCTCCGCTCTCTCCCTTCCCCTCCCTCCGCTCTCTCCCTTCCCCTCCCTCCGCT
This sequence comes from Pristiophorus japonicus, assembly GCF_044704955.1. Taxonomy (NCBI): domain Eukaryota; kingdom Metazoa; phylum Chordata; class Chondrichthyes; family Pristiophoridae; genus Pristiophorus; species Pristiophorus japonicus. Next base: position 259,703,646 of record NC_091978.1, on the reverse strand, counting down.
CTCTCCCTTCCCCTCCCTCCGCTCTCTCCCTTCCCCTCCCTCCGCTCTCTCCCTTCCCCTCCCTCCGCTCTCTCCCTTCCCCTCCCTCCGCTCTCTCCCTTCCCCTCCCTCCGCTCTCTCCCTTCCCCTCCCTCCGCTCTCTCCCTTCCCCTCCCTCCGCTCTCTCCCTTCCCCTCCCTCCGCTCTCTCCCTTCCCCTCCCTCCGCTCTCTCCCTTCCC